>NC_047121.1:39127411-39352332 GCF_902500255.1 Thalassophryne amazonica
ATCTGCCAAGGGTTGATGAGGACTCAGAATAACAGATGTGTGATTCACACCGTGACCCGGACATTACCTGCATCTGGATTCCACAACACAATGCAGTAATTACCTTAGTGAACTCCTCACGCCACACACCGCCCCAAGAACCCTCCGCTCCACCACGTCCACCTACCGCTTGCACCAGCCCAGATCCAAGCTCTCCACCATGGGAGACAGGGCCTTCCAGGCAGTCGCCCCATGGCTCTGGAATGCCCTTCCAGAGACCCTGAGGGTCCCACAGAGCGTGGGGGCATTTAAAAAAAGGCTTCAAGACATTTTTATTTAAAAGGGCCTTTTAAAATGTTAAAAATGTTCAAATGTTTAAAATGTTATGATTTTATCTGTGTATTTATGTTTTATGAATATATTTTATTGTTCTTGACCCTGTATATTGTTTGTTTTTAGTCTCTGCTCTGCAGCACTTTGAGATTCCATGGAATGTAAAGTGCGTTACAAATAAAATGTATTATTATTATTATTATTATTATTAATTACATACTGATCCAGAATGGTCCGACTGATCAAGATGTTGCAATCTGATATTTAATTCACAAGCTGAAACAAAATAACATCTGCCTGATCTTCCTTTCACATCGTGATGCCGTATCAGCGGAGTAGTCTGTAATTTATGTCTGTAACATGGCCCAAGCAGAGGGTCACCCCTTTGAATCTGGTCTGCTTAAGGTTTCTTCCTCAGAGGGAGTTTTTCCATACCACTGTTACTCTGGGGGTTAGTAATGTTAGACCTTACTTGTGTGAAGCGCCTTGAGGCAACTCTGTTGTGATTTGGTGCTATATAAATGAAATAAATTGAAATTAGAATTGAAGTGTGGTGCAAATTTGGTGAAAATCCATTAAGTAGTTTTGACGTAATCATCAAAATCCAACAAAGTGAAGTGTACAAATTGAAATCCTGATCCAGATTCTGGATCTGGATCACCTCCAAAATTCAGCAGAGTATTCCATGGCCTAATATCGATTTCTGTGGGAAATTTGGCAAGAATCTGTAGATTTGACATAATCCTTCAAATGTTGATCCAGAATCCGGATCTGGATCACTGCCAATATTTAATGGAGTCTTCCATGGCCTAATATCTATTTGTGGTGAAAATTTAATCAAAATCCGTGCAGTAGTTTTGACATAATCCTGCTAACAGTCAGACAAATAAATAAATAAATGCTGATGATTTTATTATGTTCTTGGCGGACATAAAAAGAAAAAGAATAATAATTGTGGCAACATTTATGGCATTCCCAGCTGGTTTGGGAATGCCTCTTAATCCTCCAGGAAGAGTTACAGGACTTGGCTGAGGATAGGGAAATGTGGGCTTCTTGATCTACTGCCACCTGGATAAGTGGCTGAAATGATTGAACAATTTGCAGAAGAAAAAAAAGTCCTTTTCTGTGCCTGTCACTTTAATTAGAAACAAGCTGCTGCTGGCCACACCCCCTTTCTGCTTTCTGTTGAGAAAAGCATGTTTGTTTATGTGACACATGGTGTGGGTTTGTCGCTGCTCACCAGCTTTCCTTGACAAATATGGACGTCTGTGACGTATGTCACAGAACTCAAAAATGACGTGTTTTAATCATCTATTTTTCATACAGCAGGTTTTCAACATGCAGAGTTGTACAGTTGTATTACTTGAATGATTATTTATTTGTTAGCACGTCCTACTTCAGGTGATACAAACTCATTTTTTCACAATGTGACCACTTTACTTTTTGGCTTTTAAACATACAGTTATACTTTTGCATCCACTTTTTTTTCAAATTCCAAAAAGTCTACTGTTTTCCTTTTCGTGTGTGTTTCTACAGCGTATATCCAGACAACCCGCGCCCTAATGATCACAGGCTCGATCCTTGGCCTCCCAGCTGTGGGGTTCCTCCTCATGTCCATGCCGTGCATCAGCCTTGGCGGGGAGTCCCAGGGCTCCAGGAGCACCTTCTCCATCCTGGGAGGAGTGCTTATGCTTATAGTCGGTAAGGGTCTTGAAATCATTTTGTAAAGTCGCAATCAAGATGTTTTGCACATGCGTGCACACTGCTGATCCGACCTCTTCACTCGCCCCCACATGTTCACGGTTTGTTGCAAGTGGATGATGTTGAACGTGACAGGTTTCCTCCCATGGGTTCACACATACGAATGCATCATTTTAAACATTCCCGTTCCACTGGGCAGATCCCATCACATTCCGTTCCTCCGCCTCCTCTCATCCACACCCTGTTTTGTCCTCAACAACATGGAAAGTAATTCCCTGACTTTAGTGTTGGTATTAACAGTATTCCTGCAGCATTTCTCATACATTCTAACCTCATGTGACCATAGTTTGACCTTTTCATCAATTCATAGGAAAACAAGAAGTACACAGGGAATGAATTCTGCCCAGATCTAATAACACACTTACATTTGGATTTACAAACTTTATTGCATTATTGTACCACTTATATATCGAGATCAGTTTGTTAGTTTGGTAAGTTGTTCAAAAATGGAAAGTTAGTATGAATATAAAGCATAGACTCAGAACACTTTTTTTTTATCAGGGGCGGCACCAGAGATTTATTCTGAGTAGGGGCAGGATTACTTAGTGGTGGGGCAACATAATCTGCAGTAAATGTACAAGTATTTTTTAAGTACATTTGAGTGCATCTTATATGGCTATATGTGTCTTAGTTTAAATGTATAGTAATACATGCATAAAATGTAAAAGACCTAAATATACCAATAGTTTTGAAAACTGATATCAGTCACACTTCTGACAGGATAAAATATTGGAAGTACACCAGTCAGCCATAACACTGTGACCACCTGCCTAATATTGTGACGGTGCTCCTTTTACCACCAAAACAGCCCTGATCCATCGAGGCAGCCCAATCTTACATATTTTTGTTTTTTCATGATACCATCATGAAATGTACTACATTTTTGTGATGCAGTCACCCATCGCTGACTAATGATGTATCACAAAAAAATTTGCGATAACATCACAAAAATCTACTATATTTCCTGACAGCAGTCCCGGCGCCAGAAAAAAAATATTAAGGGGGCAATGAGTTTATCACAGGGGGCGGGGTCGCTCCCCCCCCCCCCAAAAAAAGTGCGCACCAGAAGAGACATGCCTCTGAGCGTGCGTAATGAATTGGGTGCGCTCCTGGAAAGCTCATGTATTTAGGCTACACCGTTGTAAGAGACTGACTGAGTAAGAGTAAAGAGTCATGACAGTATTTTTTTAATTATTATTTGAACGTATAGACCCTCAGTCAAGTGATCTCCTGCATACCACACAGAGCTGGTGTTCTGTCAAGATGAGGTGAGCCAACTTTCGACACTGAGCTGTGACGTACCTTTGTGTTGTCCAATAGGAACGACGTGTCGGGCCAAAACACGGAAGACTTGTGGCAGAAACCACTGATCTGTACAAAATGGATTGGACCAATCCGATTGGTGCAGAAACCACTGATCTGTACAAAACATTAACGTGTGACAGGACTGCTCATTTAGAGAGAAGTTTTGAAGAAAAATCATTGGAAATGTTTTTCTGTTGTTTGTTACCTCAAAATTTCTGATTACTGTTAAAAAAAAGTTTATAACACTTGTAATTAAAATAGCTAAATAAATCAATAAATGGTTCTTTAGAACCCTTTCATCTGTAAACTAAAACCACCTGTTATTTCATATTAGATGATTTCTTGTTTAACATAAGGAACCTCAGACATTTATTTTTAGACAAATAAAATAACATGGAAACGTATATTTTTTTAAGTCTGGTAGATTATTTATATCTCATTTCAACCAGAAAAACAAACACTAAATAAATACAAATGTTTATTATAAATGCAAAAGGAAATAATTTAACAATGACTGCAGTGTGAGTGTAAAGTAGGATTTCTGTGACATAAACCCAGTGGTGTCAAAAGTACACACATTTGTTAGTTAAGTAGAAGTATAGATACTGCAGTTTAAAACACTCTGGTAAAAGTTGAAGTATCAACTTGACCTCTTTACTCAAGTAAAAGTGAAAAAGTATGTGCTCCAAAACCTACTTAAAGTATAAAAGTATAAAGTAACCTTTAAAAAAAAAAAAAAAAAAAAAAGGTAGATGCCACTATATGAATTGAAAGCTTAATTTAAAAACTGATTCGTTCTACATGTGGCCCAAGCCAAAATTACCCCCCAACACCACCTGCACGCAAATGTTTCAATTCTAGAAGCTCTGAAATGCAATCTGGGACTATTCCAGACAATAAACTGCAGTGAGTGCAGCATCCATTTAGTGAAGGAAGAAAAAAAAATATACAACTTTCCTTATTCAAATTCATTCCAGTAATATTCTGCTCTTACTAGGATGCAGCAGTTTTCTAGTTTGGCAGATAGTTCTGGAAAAAATCACAACACATTGAAAATATGGTTTGACCGAAACGAACTGTCATTAAATAAGACAAGGATGAAGTGGAGGTGTAAGAGTCACTAGGTGTTCACAGGAAACACTTATTTCTGTATGTATTTATTTATTTATGTATGTTCATTGTTAGTTGCGTTTATATTTTCTGTTGTGTTTCTATTCAGGTTCTTTTTGCCTCTTTCTATAAAATTGTATATAATAATCATTAGATTATTAATATATAAACAAAAATAAATTTAAGAAATATTACAATTTGAAAACAAATGCACCCGAACGTGATGACAGCTGCTTAATGGATTTTGGATGTGGATGTGGATTGGATTTGGATGTGTAATTTGGATGTGTATTAGGGATGTGCAATATGTATGATTGATGTGTGTATTAAGCAGTGATGCCGGTAACGCGTTACGCGTTACTCTAATCTGACCACTTCTTTTAGTAACGAGTAATCTAACGTGTTAATCTTTCCAAATCAGTAATCAGATTAAAGTTACTTCTCCATGTCACTGTGTGTTACTATTATTTTTCATTGTGGGTCGATAGCAGCATTAAACTTGGTCTGTGGGCTGGAGGTCGGGGTTCGACTGAACTGCCCACTTTAAGCGAGCTGTGAGCTTTTCATCCAGGTTTTTTTTGCAGCTGCTCGACTCGTCGTCTCCTCTTAAAGCGCGGTGATCAGCACACCTGCACTCAGCTTTACAGACATTTTTATACTTTTTTTCCTCCTTTATTTAGAATTCTGAGCTGAGCCGCTCTGTATCTGCACGTTAAAAACAGCTGATCCTCTGCGACGCGTCAACAACTAACACTATTTTCCACTCAAATGCACCTAAACTCTCTTTCTGAGGACCACATGATGTGAAAACGCAATAAAACTTTCTTACCTGTAAATCTGGTCATGTTTTCTGCATAAATAAATGTTATCCATTCTTTGTGCTCAAACGCCAAAGCAGGGGCGAATCCAGATGGGATGGGGGCGTGGGGGAGGGATGTGCCCCCCTCACAACACCCCTAGATTAAAGGTCCAGTTTTGAAGCCGTTTTTTACTACAACTACTAATATTGCTTAAAATAATAATAATTTCGACAAGTAAAATGTTTAGAGAGAATTTAAATGTTAGAAAAATGTTAGAATTTAATAGTTACATTTATTAACAATGTAGGTTTGAAATTGCAAGTTTTACTGTTACAGTGCTGTCAACAGTTAAATATGAGGTCAAGAAAGAGGTCTTTATTTTACTTTTTATAAAACAAGTATTTATTTTCATTGAAGTCAAGAAAGGGTGACTATAAAGTGAGTTTTGGCAAAACAGGTATCATTGTCATGTTGACGTGGGTTGTTGTCGGCAGCTGGGGAAAGTAACTAAAAAAGTAACTAGTAATCTAACTTAGTTACTTTTACAATTGAGTAATCAGTAAAGTAACTAAGTTACTTTTTCAAGGAGTAATCAGTAATCAGTAATTGGATTACTTTTTCAAAGTAACTGTGGCAACACTGGTATTAAGTTATGTAAATTATATAATTATGTCATGGCAGTTTGACTTTTTACTTGTGCAGCTCTTGGAGTCTAAGACAAATTTCCCGGAAGGGACAATAAAGTGTATCGTATCGTATTAATGCTAACTTTTAACATTGAAAATGCCATAGACATGCTAACGCGTTAGCGTCGCTCCCGTTTTTAAGTTATAAAATACATCTATCAACTGTTTCAGAAGACCATAACAGGTCGGTTTAACATAGAAAAGGTAAATAATACTCACAGAAGTATGCTCTTTAGGGTTTTAGCGGGGGAAAATTAAGCAAAAGAAAGAAAGAATAAACGAAGCAATAGGTCATAGCATTGTTTCAATCTGCGAACCACTGCTTGGATTGGTTCACGGTTCAAAGCAAAGCCGTGCTGCAGAAAAGTTGATTACAGGCGCACATGACGTGAAATATATATATATAAATATTAAACTGAAGCCAAGAGTAACGAGGCTGTTTGTTTTAAAAATGTAAGGAATAGAAAGTACAGATACTTGTGTGAAAATGTAATGAGTAGAAGTCAGAAGTAGGCAGAAAAATAAGTAAAGGAGTAAAGTATAGATACCTAAAAAGTGTACTTAAGTACAGTAACGAAGTATTTGTACTTCGTTACTTGACACCTCTGCATAAACCTCATGATGAATTTTTTTTATATAGTTATTTAAACTTGTAATTTCGTCAAAATATGTAATTGCCTTTAATGTTATCAGGAAAGAGTCATTTCTAAAATATGAATTTGAGCACAATAAGTGGAGAGCTTCTACTTGTGCAAATGTCTTTTGACTTTGATTCGTGGACATTTTTAATGATCCGTTCATTTATTGTTAAAATATAAAATGAAACAGCTTTTTTAAAAATAATAAAATAGTTGCTGTTCAAAGAGCCTTTTATTTAGAAGCAGGTGATGTTCTGCTGGATTCTCGGGACCAGATGAAGGTCTCTTCTGCAGCTTTGAACTCTGGTGGTGTTGCTGAAAAGCAGAGATGTTTTCTTTCGACTGGACTTCGCGGTGTTCAGCTCATCAATGGAAGTTTGGTTGTCTGCACAGCAAATGTTTCTGATTGGGACAAATAAAAATATTTCTTTACATATAAAGAAACACTAAACAGTTTATACATAAAAAAAAAAGGGGGGGAAAAACGGCAAAAAAAAAAAACGATGGAAAAAATGCCTGAAAAAATAAGTTATTTAAAGTTGAGCTTTTGTGGTGTCTGAAAAAAGCTGTAGCTTTATTTGGTAAAAATAAAAAAGACTGAACCATTTACAAATTAAAAGTGTTCACTCAGATCAACTGTGGTAAAAGGCTAAGCTAACGTTAGCCGATCATTAAACCTTCACAGTTCAGTAAAGGTCACGTTTTATTTTTACATTATTCTCACCTCAGTAAAGCTGCAGAACTAAACTCCGTTGGGCAAAGTGGGACTTCGCATATATCCAAAAAGTGGGAGATTTCGGACTGAGTGGGTTTGCTCCATCACCCCGGCGGCCTGGATCGCTCTGACCAGTGATGATGCCTGAAGGCCGGCTTCTCCATGCAGGTCGGCCCGCTGTCGCGGTTCGATCGATATCCCACCAAGACGTCAGTCCTCCCTCGGTCGGTGTCACTCCGAAAAGTAGCTGAAAAAAGCTTCTCCCAGCAGGGTGATTGGAGAATCGTTCTACTGCTGTTTTTTAAAGTTTTTTTTGTGGTTCAGGCGACGCAAATTCAAGATGGTGATTGCTGAACTTTATTCAGGTTGTGGAAACAGCCAGAGTGTGACGTAGCAATCTCTGCCCCCTTGCCGCTTCCGAAGCGACGCGTCTGACGTCACGACGCGTTGGAAACGCACCGCCCTCTGCCGCACTGACAAGTGCAACCCTCAACCTATCAAATCCCTTGAACACAGACACACGCCATATCCATTTGTTTTTAAAATTAATTACTTTAGTTAATTAATTTGGTTTATTTGTTAAATACATGATATTATTGAATAACTAATATTTTGCTATATTTTCCAGTATTTCTTTTTCTTTCTTTTTTATTTTTTTGATAACTCTAACATCCGAGGGGGCGAGGTTGATGACGTGAGGGGGCGTCGCCCCCAAACGCCCCCTCGTGGCGCCGGCTATGCTTGACAATATCACAAACTAATAGATTAAACCACTTTTCATGATGCCATCACAAACTTGTTGTGAGATTGGGCCGAGGCATGATCACCACTACACATTTCTATGACAGCAAACATTAACTTTCTCAACAATTTGAACTCTTCAGATGTCATGGGCCAGCATTTCATCCTCTACATGCATCATTGTGCCTTGATTGCCCATAACCCTGTCACCTGGTCATGGGTTTTCCTTCCTTGGTCCACTTTGCTTTGATAATGACCACAACAGGTTATGTACATCCCACAACACCTTTTCTCTTGTTCACTGATTTTCCTTCCTTGGACCACTACAGACCAGGAATATCCCACAAAGTCTATAGTTGTGGTAATGCTGTGACCCTGTTGTCTAGCCTTTATAATTTGGCCATTTTCAAAGTCACTCAAATCTTTATCCATTTGCATTTTGCTCCTTCCAACACATCAGCTTCACGGAAAAAACTTTGATCCTGATTACTGACCTTTGATCCAGATAACTTGTGGTTAATCCTGATTAGTGGTCCTAATTATTCTTATTTGATCATTTGCTTGCCCTTTAATTCAAATGTTTGATACTGATCACTCGTTGTTGTTCTTGAACCTTAATACTGAATACCTTTGATCATTATTGCTGATTACAAATTGCTTTGATCCTGTAATAAGGATCAGTGAGCTCAGGATCAAATATCAAAAGCCAGTAATAAATAACGACTAAAGATCAAATTTGAAAATTTTGAAAAGATCAAGAATCAAAGGCTGGTCTGCCTGTTGGTTAGGATCAAATGAGTCTGGATCAAAGAGCAATCAGTCAAAGGCTAGATTTACCCTTCGATCCATTCTCAAAATGTAATCATTTCTTTCTTGATCCAAAGTCTACCTTTCCTCCAAATTTCTTGAGTAACCAATGGCAACAAAAACATAAATAATGTCCTTGATGGAGATTAAAAAAAATTATATACTGTGCAAAACCTGCACCTCCTTTTGATCAGGTTTGGATTCATGGATGTGGCTATTTGATAAAAAAACAAAAAAAACAATGCAGTTTTAATCATACTAGCATAAGATGTTAAATTGTTTAACAAGTTTAATTAAATATATACATTTTGCAGTATTTAAGTACCACACACTCCCTCCGTTGATCCCTATGCAATGCATGGACAGTGTTGTCTGGGCGCTATGGAAGCTGGGGAGCCTCTGGGATTATATCAGTCTGAGAATTTCAATCAATCAATTTTTTTTATATAGCGCCAAATCACAACAAACAGTTGCCCCAAGGCGCTTTATATTGTAAGGCAAGGCCATACAATAATTATGTAAAACCCCAACGGTCAAAACGACCCCCTGTGAGCAAGCACTTGGCTACAGTGGGAAGGAAAAACTCCCTTTTAACAGGAAGAAACCTCCAGCAGAACCAGGCTCAGGGAGGGGCAGTCTTCTGCTGGGACTGGTTGGGGCTGAGGGAGAGAACCAAGAAAAAGACATGCTGTGGAGGGGAGCAGAGATCGATCACTAATGATTAAATGCAGAGTGGTGCATACAGAGCAAAAAGAGAAAGAAACAGTGCATCATGGGAACCCCCCAGCAGTCTACGTCTATAGCAGCATAACTAAGGGATGGTTCAGGGTCACCTGATCCAGCCCTAACTATAAGCTTTAGCAAAAAGGAAAGTTTTAAGCCTAATCTTAAAAGTAGAGAGGGTGTCTGTCTCCCTGATCTGAATTGGGAGCTGGTTCCACAGGAGAGGAGCCTGAAAGCTGAAGGCTCTGCCTCCCATTCTACTCTTACAAACCCTAGGAACTACAAGTAAGCCTGCAGTCTGAGAGCGAAGCGCTCTATTGGAGTGATATGGTACTACGAGGTCCCTAAGATAAGATGGGACCTGATTATTCAAAACCTTATAAGTAAGAAGAAGAATTTTAAATTCTATTCTAGAATTAACAGGCAGCCAATGAAGAGAGGCCAATATGGGTGAGATATGCTCTCTCCTTCTAGTCCCCGTCAGTACTCTAGCTGCAGCATTTTGAATTAACTGAAGGCTTTTTAGGGAACTTTTAGGACAACCTGATAATAATGAATTACAATAGTCCAGCCTAGAGGAAATAAATGCATGAATTAGTTTTTCAGCATCACTCTGAGACAAGACCTTTCTGATTTTAGAGATATTGCGTAAATGCAAAAAAGCAGTCCTACATATTTGTTTAATATGCGCTTTGAATGACATATCCTGATCAAAAATGACTCCAAGATTTCTCACAGTATTACTAGAAGTCAGGGTAATGCCATCCAGAGTAAGGATCTGGTTAGACACCATGTTTCTAAGATTTGTGGGGCCAAGTACAATAACTTCAGTTTTATCTGAGTTTAAAAGCAGGAAATTAGAGGTCATCCATGTCTTTATGTCTGTAAGACAATCCTGCAGTTTAGCTAATTGGTGTGTGTCCTCTGGCTTCATGGATAGATAAAGCTGGGTATCATCTGCGTAACAATGAAAATTTAAGCAATACCGTCTAATAATACTGCCTAAGGGAAGCATGTATAAAGTGAATAAAATTGGTCCTAGCACAGAACCTTGTGGAACTCCATAATTAACTTTAGTCTGTGAAGAAGATTCCCCATTTACATGAACAAATTGTAATCTATTAGACAAATATGATTCAAACCACCGCAGCGCAGTGCCTTTAATACCTATGGCATGCTCTAATCTCTGTAATAAAATTTTATGGTCAACAGTATCAAAAGCAGCACTGAGGTCTAACAGAACAAGCACAGAAATGAGTCCACTGTCCAAGGCCATAAGAAGATCATTTGTAACCTTCACTAATGCTGTTTCTGTACTATGATGAATTCTAAAACCTGACTGAAACTCTTCAAATAGACCATTCCTCTGCAGATGATCAGTTAGCTGTTTTACAACTACCCTTTCAAGAATTTTTGAGAGAAAAGGAAGGTTGGAGATTGGCCTATAATTAGCTAAGATAGCTGGGTCAAGTGATGGCTTTTTAAGTAATGGTTTAATTACTGCCACCTTAAAAGCCTGTGGTACACAGCCAACTAACAAAGATAGATTGATCATATTTAAGATCGAAGCATTAAATAATGGTAGGGCTTCCTTGAGCAGCCTGGTAGGAATGGGGTCTAATAAACATGTTGATGGTTTGGATGAAGTAACTAATGAAAATAACTCAGACAGAACAATCGGAGAGAAAGAGTCTAACCAAATACCGGCATCACTGAAAGCAGCCAAAGATAACGATATGTCTTTGGGATGGTTATGAGTAATTTTTTCTCTAATAGTTAAAATTTTGTTAGCAAAGAAAGTCATGAAGTCATTACTAGTTAAAGTTAATGGAATACTCAGCTCAATAGAGCTCTGACTCTTTGTCAGCCTGGCTACAGTGCTGAAAAGAAACCTGGGGTTGTTCTTATTTTCTTCAATTAGTGATGAGTAGAAAGATGTCCTAGCTTTACGGAGGGCTTTTTTATAGAGCAACAGACTCTTTTTCCAGGCTAAGTGAAGATCTTCTAAATTAGTGAGACGCCATTTAAAGCTCTCTTTTTCAGAGGAGCTACAGCATCCAAAGTTGTCTTCAATGAGGATGTAAAACTATTGACGAGATACTCTATCTCCCTTACAGAGTTTAGGTAGCTACTCTGCACTGTGTTGGTATATGGCATTAGAGAACATAAAGAAGGAATCATATCCTTAAACCTAGTTACAGCGCTTTCTGAAAGACTTCTAGTGTAATGAAACTTATTCCCCACTGCTGGGTAGTCCATCAGAGTAAATGTAAATGTTATTAAGAAATGATCAGACAGAAGGGAGTTTTCAGGGAATACTGTTAAGTCTTCTATTTCCATACCATAAGTCAGAACAAGATCTAAGATATGATTAAAGTGGTGGGTGGACTCATTTACTTTTTGAGCAAAGCCAATAGAGTCTAATAATAGATTAAATGCAGTGTTGAGGCTGTCATTCTCAGCATCTGTGTGGATGTTAAAATCGCCCACTATAATTATCTTATCTGAGCTAAGCACTAAGTCAGACAAAAGGTCTGAAAATTCACAGAGAAACTCACAGTAACGACCAGGTGGACGATAGATAATAACAAATAAAACTGGTTTTTGGGACTTCCAATTTGGATGGACAAGACTAAGAGACAAGCTTTCAAATGAATTAAAGCTCTGTCTGGGTTTTTGATTAATTAATAAGCTGGAATGGAAGATTGCTGCTAATCCTCCGCCCCGGCCCGTGCTACGAGCATTCTGACAGTTAGTGTGACTCGGGGGTGTTGACTCATTTAAACTAACATATTCATCCTGCTGTAACCAGGTTTCTGTTAGGCAGAATAAATCAATATGTTGATCAATTATTATATCATTTACCAACAGGGACTTAGAAGAGAGAGACCTAATGTTTAATAGACCACATTTAACTGTTTTAGTCTGTGGTGCAGTTGAAGGTGCTATATTATTTTTTCTTTTTGAATTTTTATGCTTAAATAGATTTTTGCTGGTTATTGGTGGACTGGGAGCAGGCACCGTCTCTACGGGGATGGGGTAATGAGGGGATGGCAGGGGGAGAGAAGCTGCAGAGAGGTGTGTAAGACTACAACTCTGCTTCCTGGTCCCAACCCTGGATAGTCACGGTTTGGAGGATTTAAGAAAATTGGCCAGATTTCTAGAAATGAGAGCTGCTCCATCCAAAGTGGGATGGATGCCGTCTCTCCTAACAAGACCAGGTTTTCCCCAGAAGCTTTGCCAATTATCTATGAAGCCCACCTCATTTTTTGGACACCACTCAGACAGCCAGCAATTCAAGGAGAACATGCGGCTAAACATGTCACTCCCGGTCCGACATTGTTTTTGCAAAGTTACACACCGATTTAATGTTAATTTTAGTGACCTCCGATTGGCGTAACCGGGTGTCATTACTGCCGACGTGAATTACAATCTTACCAAATTTACGCTTAGCCTTAGCCAGCAGTTTCAAATTTCCTTCAATGTCGCCTGCTCTGGCCCCCGGAAGACAATTGACTATGGTTGCTGGTGTCGCTAACTTCACATTTCTCAAAACAGAGTCGCCAATAACCAGAGTTTGATCCTCGGCGGGTGTGTCGTCGAGTGGGGAAAAACGGTTAGAGATGTGAACGGGTTGGCGGTGTACATGGGGCTTCTGTTTAGGGCTACGCTTCCTCCTCACAGTCACCCAGTCGGCCTGCTTTCCCGGCTGCTCGGGATCTGCCAGGGGGGAACTAACGGCGGCTAAGCTACCTTGGTCCGCACCGACTACAAGGGCCTGGCTAGCTGTAGAATTTTCCACAGTGCGGAGCCGAGTCTCCAATTCGCCCAGCCTGGCCTCCAAAGCTACGAATAAGCTACACTTACAAGTACCGTTACTGCTAAAGGAGGCCGAGGAATAACTAAACATTTCACACCCAGAGCAGAAAAGTGCGGGAGAGACAGGAGAAGCCGCCATGCTAAACCGGCTAAGAGCTAGTAGCTACGCTAAGCTAGCGGATTCCTAAAAACACGCAAAGTGAATAATGTGTAAATAATTTAGAGGTGATTCAGCAGAAGGAGTGCTTTAGTTAAGGCACGTGAAGATTACACTGGGAAACAAATCGTAATCTAGATAACTAGATCAATCTAACTGCGCAGATTAAACAGCTAACAGATACAGAAAAACACCGCTGTGCTCCGGAACAGGAAGTGATACAATACCGCAGTGAGAGCCAACCACCAGTAGAGAATGTGATCAAAATTGAAAACAGGATCTTAAATGGTTTGGTGGGGCTACAGCTCCATCATGGTTTCGACACCCTGTCAGGTTAGTTTGTATGTATGTGTCTGTGTGTGCTCCCAAAATGGCACTGTGGAAAAACTACACTTGCCGACTGCCTCATTCAAAGCAACACAAACTATATTCCATATTTACTCTGAGATCATTCTTTTTGTTTACTAAAGCCTAAGAAGGAGCTGTTTTATTTCTGGATTTGATTTGTGACAGCTCCTGTGCTGCATATTCAAACTGTTTCACTGCTAACAGGATTTCACGCGGTAGCATTGTGTTTGCGTTTCGTGCATACTTTAAAGAACTTTAAAGAAGTTATTCTCGCCTTCTTGTTGTCATCCACATGGGGAATTCAGTATTTGTGTAGGTCTTACAGGAGGCTAAGCTCTTCCTCTATAGTTCAAGGCAAAGCTTACATAAAGCCGTTAACTCTTACTGCTCGCTAATATTCTTTTGCCATTCTCGCTTTCTCTCTCCCAGTCCTTTGTGTGCTGTGCGTGGAACAAAAAACAGTAAAATCAAATTTTGTATTCTTTCTCTGTTCTTGCTACTGACATATGAACATCTTAATATTCTGAAGTTTCAGAAAACGTTTGGATGAAATGGAAAATGCAAATTTTATAAAAATGCAGTTATTCTTACATATAGGTTGACTTCTATTTCATTGTAGACAGTATAAATCCACTATTTTGTTTTGGTAACTTCATTTCATTTGTTACTAGATTAGATTAGATGGAACTTTATTAATCCCTTGGGAAGACTCCCTCAGGGAAATTGAGGTTCCAGCAGCATTGGACACAGTAGCACACAGGGTAAGAGCACACAGAGTATCAAAAGTAGAAGTAAGAAACAATTTGCAAAAAGTAAGTACAAATATAAATACCAGAAGTAATGGTTTACTGGCTACAACTGCGCCTTTCCTTCCAATCCTCTGTCTTCCTATTACTCCTCCTCCCCCCCGAGTGAGGAGTTATATGCATTCATTCAGGGCCTGCAACACATTCCACAAAGAAAAGGGGATGAGATGGGGCAGTTTATTCGAAATTTACAGTTTACATAAGCACGTTTACAGCCAATTTTCCAGAGACAATTCTTAGACTTTATTTACATCAGTCATTAAGACAGACCGTATGGCATTGTATGGTAAATCTGTGTCTGGTAGACAGTTCTCCAAAAATTGAGTGACCATGTTAGAAGGAGACTAGTGAGGGAAGCCCCAAGACACTCAGGCAAATCTGAAGGAGTTATAGGTTTCTATGATTATGGGTGTAGAAACTGTGCATAATGTATTTTTTTTTTTGTCTGTTGTTCTTTGAAAGTACATGTGAAATTTCAGCTGCAGTTTGTCAGAAGGCACATGGGAAATCTAGCCTAGATTTGATCTTTTTTCCTGTTTTACAATCCTTCTCTACTCCACTCTGACATGAAGCTGTTAATGTGCATGCAACAGGCAAATCTTGCATCATTCCCAGTTTCTCCCCTCACATTTACAGAAGCCTATAATTCTTTCAGAGCTGTCATGGGTGTCTTGGTGGCTTCCCTCACTAGCCTCCTTCCATCATGGCCACTCAGTTTTTCAGAACTGCCTACTTGACATACTGTAGATTTACTAAACAGTACCAAAGGTTTTTCTTTCTGACTGATTGATATAAACAAAGTCCAAGACATATTCACTGACTTGAAATGTTTGTGTATCCATCAACTTATGCTTGTCTCAGGAAAACTGTAAAAGTGATAATTTAATTAATCCTTATATTTAGAATAAAATGCCCATGTGCCAACTCATACATACTCATGTGTACACATATATTTAATTTATATTTATTTATGTGATCATTTTAAGTTAAATTACACTTTCATCCATGAGTATGATGATTATTCATCATGTTATACAACCCCTGGCAAAAATTATGGAATCACCGGCCTCGGAGGATATTCATTCACTTGTTTAATTTTGTAGAAAAAAGCAGATCACAGACATGACACAAAACTAATTTCAAATGGCAACTTTCTGGCTTTAAGAAATCAAGAAAAAAAGATTGTGGCAGTCAGTAACGGTTACTTTTTTAGACCAAGCAGAGGGAAAAAAATATGGAATCACTCAGTTCTGAGGAAAAAATTATGGAATCATGAAAAACAAAAGAACGTGTTGGGTATTTTCTCCTCCAAACATTTTTAAAACCTTTAACAAGACAAACAGAGTCAAGAAACACCAGTGAGACAGAAAGTCAAATTTTACGCGCGGAGTGCGGCCAGGCTGTACACCAAGGCTACACTAAAGTCTGGCCTGCTTTTCCGCTCTTTTTATTAAGAGACTCCCTCATCACATAAACAAAAAACTTGTCCTAAGGGTGGGGGTGATGACGTAAGACAAGTTTCTTCCCGTAACATAAACGCATACGTCAATAAGTGCAGCTGTAAGGAAGGACACTTTCTTTTACACAGGTCAGCACATCTCGTTCGTCTGTTGCAGTTATCAGCTGTTCTGCATCTGCCTGAAGTGTCCTGTCCTTCACACTCCTTCACACTAAGCACCACATCACAACAGTCAAAACGTTCTCTTACTCCCAGTCGTTAAGAGGCTGCGAAAACAAAGTTATATTATAATAATAAGTACATCCAGCCCTTCATTCCCAGCTCAGATTGACCCCAGAGTGCTAAAACAAAATTGAATTCTCAGGCTTGGTTAAGACAGGTGCAAAACAGCACAATTACATAATTACATCCCCGTCCAATGTGATGAAGATAAGTACCATTCACATATTATGTTTTGGTTAGGCTTAAATTATTTGATAAAACATACGTTTGGGTACACAGACGTTTCTTAATTTTACCTACATTTTTATTCCCTGTCCCGTAAAAGCAAATTGGGAATGGCCGTTGTGATGACAATTTAACGTGATGATATTTTTGCATTTCCCTTCAGTCTAGTCAATGGAGCAGCACTTGGGCACGCTTGTACGTCCTCTGTTGAAATCCCTATCATATAAGTGGTTGCACTGAGGCAAGTGGTGTTACATCTTATCAGATTTGCTGAGAACTGCTGCCCCCGAAATACAGTTTGATTATGCATCCGTATGATAAGACATTCTGTCACCCTAGCAGGGTACGGTTTAGCCGTCAGAGCTGGGTGTGTTGAGGATATAGGTATCTGTGAACAAACATAACAATTAGTAACGTAATTCCATTCCACCAGGCCAGGAATCCGAGGAGCACGAAACACACTAAGATCACAACGCAACCGGCTGCCCTACCAACAGTCCGGCAGCGGCGGCGCTGAGCACGCCGCTCCGGGGTCTGCTGTAGTTCAGTCATGATTGCTAGGATACAGTGTTGTTAACCACCTCACCTAATAGTGCAAGGATCTCCCTGCTTCACTGGCATTGAGACAATCTATTGCTAATTAAATAGACTCCCTTTGTAGCCAGACTTCCCCTTCCACTGTGGAGGCCGCCAACACACGCTGTATCTTACAGTGATGTATCCACGTTGATCTCTCCGCTATCTTTACTGCAGTTGGTGTTGTTAACAGCACTTGGTATAGACCTTCCCAACGAGGACTGGACTCTGATGAACACCCAGTCTCCTGGCTAGACTACTGGAAGGCTGTCCTGTGGAAGATCAAAATTATTCGGCAGTAAATGTGTTTAAGTTATCTCTTTCTGTGTTAATGTCTTTTTCATAAAATTTGCTAATGTTTGTTCCTCATCTGCTGTTTTAGTATCCATGTCAAAATTGGTAGACGATATGGTCGTCCATAAAGTATCTCAAATGGTGTTAACCCTGATGGTGTTGGTGTTATTCTCATATACAATTTTACTAGGTCCAACATTCAATCCAGGTTTGTTTTGTCTCTTCTATACATTTCCTTAATCTTATTTTTATTGCGCCCTTTTATGTGCCCTTTGTCCTTTCCACTAATCCGGCACTGTGTGGTTGATAAGCACAATGATTTTTGAGATTGACCTGTAGCGCTTCTCCTACGTATTGCACTATTGTATTAACAAAATGCGCTCCATTATCTGAATAGACTGTTTCTGGTATTCCAAATCATGGAATGATGTCTTTGCACAATGCCTTAGCCACTGTAAGTGCACCTGCATGTTTTGTAGGGAACAATTCTACCCATTTTGAGAAGGCATCAATTATGACTAAACAAAATTCCTTCCCTTCATGTTTACTCAGCTGTATATAATCCATATGAATCACTTGAAAGGGATATTGTGGTGTTGGAAATTTGCCTCTTTGGGGTCTCAAATTGCCTTGTGAGTTGTGTTTTGCACATGTCATGCATGCTCTACAATGCTGTTATGCATATGCATCGAACCCATAAAGACAAAAAATAGATTGCAATTGCGATATCATACCCCCTGATGAGACATGCGTCACGCCATGGCTCATAATAGCTGCCCATTTAAACATATTTTTTGGCAATATGGGTTTCTTTTGTGGTCATATCCGGAGGGGTGTCATATAGGAGAAAAATAGAAAGAGCTGTTGCCGCCTTTGCGGTTTTGTCAGCAACGTCATTTCCTTTTGAAACACTGTCAGAGCCTTTGGTGTGAGCCGCACATTTGCATATAGCAATTTGTTGAGGCAACTTCACAGCTTGCAGTAGGGCAGTTAGGAGAGTGGCATGAGTCACTGGCTTTCCAGATGATGTCACCATTCCACGCTCCTCCCACAGTTTTGCAAACACATGCACTGTGCTGAAAGCGTACTGGCTGTCTGTATAAATTGATACAGCCGTACCTTTAAACAGATAGCAAGCTGCAGTTAAAGCAACTAATTCAGCTGCTTGTGCTGAAAATGACGATGGCAATGAAGCAGAATCCAATACTTCTGAATTTGTGACAACAGCATATCCAGATTGTGTTTGTCCATAAGCTTTGTCAGTGGAAGAACCATCCACATACACAATTGTACTGTTTGGGATGGGTGTGTCCTGGAGGTCTGGGCGTGCTTTCGTACAGACCGTAGCTACATCAAGACAATTGTGCGGCTCACCATCCTCAGGTAAGGGTATCAATGTGGATGGATTCAATGTCGTACAGCGCTCTACCGTGAGGTGTGGTTGTGATAATAGCAAGGACATGCACGAAAGATGTCTTGCTGGGGACAAAAGGCTCATTTTTGTCTGCAACAGAAGTGCAGAAACTGCATGTGGAACTTCCAGTGTCAACTGATGGAATAGAACAACATTACTGCTACTTTGAACAGCCATAAAGGCTGCAACAACAGCCTGTACACATGGTGGTAGAGCACTTGCCACTGCATCCAATTTAGATGAGTAGTAGGCAACTGGCCTTAATTTTGAGCCATACACTTGAACCAAAACACTAGTCATGGACTCATTCTTACAATCAGCTGTTTGAATGAATGGTTTACTATAATCTGGTAGTGCCAAAACTGTGGATGACACTAATGTTTGTTTTACTTTTACAAAAGCTTCCTCAGCTTCTTTGTTCCATTCCAACACGGTTGACATTGAAATATCATCCTTGTACATCAAATCAGAAAGTGGACTAGTCAATTCTGCATAGCAGGGAATCCATGCCCTGCAGTAATTAGTCAGTCCAAGAAATGACATCATCTGCTTTTTGGTTTGTGGTTTTGGAGCGTGCAAAATTGCTTCCTTCCTGTCAGACAGGATCGTGCGCCCTGTGGCTGATAATTCATGTCCTAAATATTTTACTTTATCCCTACACAACTGAACTTTGTTTTTACTCACTTTGTGGCCATTATCAAATAAGAAACATAATAATGCTACTGTGTCAGTTATGCAGTTTTCTCGTGTGTCAGAGGCAATCAGAATGTCATCAACATACACTAATAGTTGGCTATCTGCCGGTGGAACGAAATTGGCTAAACATGCTGACATGACTTGAGAATAAATAGTTGGACTCTCTGCGTAACCCTGCGGTAATCTGGTAAATGTATATCGTTGTCCTTTAAAGGTAAAAGCAAACCAGAATTGACTATCTGGGTGTACTGGTACAGAAAAAAAAAAAATGCATTACTGATATCTATTACAGAAAAACAACTAGAATTTAATCTCAATGAGCTTAACAGTGTGTGCGGATCTGGTACACATGGTGCTCTTTTAATCACAGCAGCATTTACTGCCTGCAGATCTTGAATCTATCTCCATCCCACTGAGGGCGGAGCCTTTTTTTACAGGAAATATGGGTGTGTTACATGGTGAATCTGGACATGGCACTATTACTCCTGCTGTTAATAAATTCTCTATTACCGGCCTGATTCCTTCAATTGCATCAGGTTTCAATGGATACTGTCTTACACATGGTCTGTATTCTGTTTTTGGTCTTATAACTACAGGTTGTGCATTTTTTATCAGTCCTACGTCTGAAGGACCTGTTGTCCACAATCCTGATGGTACAGAAGAGAGAAGATCATCCTCTTCAGGACTCAACTGAAACACTCAGGATTGTGAAGTGGGCACATCAATATGTGTTCCAGCTGTCAGCACCAATGAGACATTAACTGGCACTTTATACAATTTAGTTGATGGACTGAACTCCGTTCGTGGTCCAACTCTGCTCCAATCAGAGGCTGACAAAGCTGTTATGACTGTCAGTCCCAATTCTTGCCATTCTGTCAAATATGGTTTACAAAGTGACACATGTAATGGCATACCTGTGAATCTCAATTTTAAAACATCTTCAGTGGCACCTGTTACTGTTATGACAGCTGTTGAGTTGCCATCATGAATCAAATCGGTCATTGTCAGCTTCACAGGTGAAACATTTTTCAATTTGTTTTCATACACTGGTGTTCCTGGCAATATGCCACTATGGACCCTAAACACATTCTCAAATCTGCATCTAAACTCTATCCATGGCTCTCCTTCTTTCTGAGTTGTCCTGGTAATTTCAGTATAATTTATCTTTGGTCCTAACACACCTTTTGCACATGTAATCATAGCTTCCACTCTTGTTTTCAAGACTGGATCATCATGTGGCAATGGTACGCCATCCTGGTCTGCAGGATTCCAGTCTCCGCGTATCTGACTCCATTTTAGGGCCACATGCTTTCATCCACACCTGTTGGACTTCAGGTCCACTAAGGTGGTAAGAACTTCTAATGTTTTCTATATCCTGCATAAATCCCTCGATATCGACATGTGGCAATGGTATCATGTCGACTGCTGCTTTGATATCATCAGCATTCCATGTTCGATATACGAGCATGGTTGTTCGATGTCCTGCTGTTCCTGCACGAGGATTTGGTACTTCTATCATAGGATAGGCACCTCCCTGGTCACTGTGTTCCACCATGGGAGGGGCTGTGGGCACTTTCGCTTGACTGCGTGTTTGTGGTTTTTCTGGTTTTTCACTTTTTACCTTAGGTTTTACTGCTAAATCATACTGTGGTGGCGGTACATCGTCATCCTCTGGTAGAGGAGATAAGGGTGTTGTTGTCACCGACGATCCAGCCGGCGGTGGTTGCTGAGGCTGTTCTGGTTCTCTGTGCTGAATTATCACATCTTCTTCTGCCTTACCTACAGCTTTCTTTTTCCTTGCTTTCTCTAATCGTCGCTTCTCTGCTTCCTCCTCCCAAAATGCCACTAAATCTGCCCCTACTTTCTGCATCTTTTTCTCATCACCTTTATGTTGCTGTTCTAACTCCTTCTTTAGCTTCTGTATGCTGATCAGGTTCAGTCGTCCGTCAAAGTCATGTTTATTAATCCAGGTCTCCAATTTTTTGTTGTTTTTGGATTTTTTTTTTTGTTTCCATAAATTTCCAGTCGTCAGTTGATAAATTTTCCTTATTTTTAGACGTCTTACCCCCCATTTTTATTATCCCTTGTTATAATTTGGACTTCAGACGGGGGCACACCTAGGGTGTTCTAAATCTGAAGTTTTCACACTTTCTTTGGACGTGACAATTAATTTGCCGTCGTGTGGTTGATTCCTTTCACCTCCCCGTAGGAAGCGGAATCACTTGCCTGCTGCTTCCACACGCACGGTTGTCACTAACGTTGTCCAAAGTATTACACTTTCACACAGTTATTTACACTTACACAAAACACTATTTACACATAGAAACACTTTTAATAATTGTACGCGTATTCTTATGTCAGGGGAGCTCGCCCTCCCGTGAAATTTAACTAATGTCCTGCATTAGGGGACTCCGCCGTCCCTGCCAAATTTAACTACTTTTTTACAGTGCACGTATTTCTACCCGGGATTTCCTTTACGTATTAAAACAGAGGAGTCCGTATCCTCCTTCCGGAATTTAACTACTTGCGTCCCTCGCAACCGTAGAGGAGTCCGCCCTCCTTACAGAGTTTAACTGTGTTTCATTAACAGACGATTCTGTATCATCGCTTACGGAGTTTAACTGTTTTATGTGATCACTTTTATCCCCTACCGGTACGCGTATATAAACAGAGGAGTCCGCACCCTCCTTACAGAGTTTAACTGCTTTGCATTAACAGACGATTCTGTATCATCGCTTGCGGAATTTAACTGTTTATGTGATCTGATCACCACTCACTCAGTACTGTTTACAAAGAAATTCTACTCACTGACTCGACTTCCTGTCTGTCTTCTTCGGGAAAATCTCGTCAACCAGACGATGCCAACGGTGGCCGACAATTGCAGACACGATCAATCGATCGGACCTTGGCCAAGGATTTACGTCTGGACTTGACGACCTCCGCTGGACACCTCCGGTATTGTTGAGATCCCGGACGAGCCCCCAGTCAATGTTGGGTATTTTCTCCTCCAAACATTTTTAAAACCTTTAACAAGACAAACAGAGTCAAGAAACACCAGTGAGACAGAAAGTCAAATTTTACGCGCGGAGTGCGGCCAGGCTGTACACCAAGGCTACACTAAAGTCTGGCCTGCTTTTCCGCTCTTTTTATTAAGAGACGCCCTCATCACATAAACAAAAAACTTGTCCTAAGGGTGGGGGTGATGACGCAAGACAAGTTTCTTCCCGTAACATAAACGCATACGTCAATAAGTGCAGCTGTAAGGAAGGACACTTTCTTTTACACAGGTCAGCACATCTCGTTCGTCTGTTGCAGTTATCAGCTGTTCTGCATCTGCCTGAAGTGTCCTGTCCTTCACACTCCTTCACACTAAGCACCACATCACAACAGTCAAAACGTTCTCTTACTCCCAGTCGTTAAGAGGCTGCGAAAACAAAGTTATATTATAATAATAAGTACATCCAGCCCTTCATTCCCAGCTCAGATTGACCCCAGAGTGCTAAAACAAAATTGAATTCTCAGGCTTGGTTAAGACAGGTGCAAAACAGCACAACACCGTTCTCATAAGAAAGAAGACAAAGCTAAAACAAGGTTGAATAACACGTACATTCTCAGGGTGAAGTGCAAACAGCACAACACCGTTCTCATAAGAAAGAAGACGAAGGTACAAATGTTTAACAGTGATAACATATATATATATATATATATAAAATCCTTAACAGAACGTATCACTAGTATTTTGTTGCACCACCTCTGGCTTTTATAACAGCTTGCAGTCTCTGAGGCATGGACTTAATGAGTGACAAACAGTACTCTTCATCAATCTGGCTCCAACTTTCTCTGATTGCTGTTGCCAGATCAGCTTTGCAAGTTGGAGCCTTGTCATGGACCATTTTCTTCAACTTCCACCAAAGATTTTCAATTGGATTAAGATCCGGACTATTTGCAGGCCATGACATTGACCCTATGTGTCTTTTTGCAAGGAATGTTTTCACAGTTTTCGCTGTATGGCAAGATGCATTATCATCTTGAAAAATGATTTCATCATCCCCAAACATCCTTTCAATTGTCCAAAATATCAACATAAACTTGTGCATTTATTGATGATGTAATGACAGCCATCTCCCCATTGCCTTTACCTGACATGCAGCCCCATATCATCAATGAATGTGGAAATTTACATGTTCTCTTCAGGCAGTCATCTTTATAAATCTCATTGGAACAGCACCAAACAAAAGTTCCAGCATCATCACCTTGCCCAATGCAGATTCAAGATTCATCACTGAATATGACTTTCATCCAGTCATCCACAGTCCACGATTGCTTTTCCTTAGCCCATTGTAACCTTGTTTTTTTCTGTTTAGGTGTTAATGATGGCTTTCGTTTAGCTTTTCTGTATGTAAATCCCATTTCCTTTAGGCGGTTTCTTACAGTTCGGTCACAGACGTTGACTCCAGTTTCCTCCCATTCGTTCCTCATTTGTTTTGTTGTGCATTTTTGATTTTTGAGACATATTGCTTTAAGTTTTCTGTCTTGATGCTTTGATGTCTTCCTTGGTCTACCAGTATGTTTGCCTTTAACAACCTTCCCATGTTGTTTGTATTTGGTCCAGAGTTTAGACATAGCTGACTGTGAACAACCAACATCTTTTGCAACATTGCGTGATGATTTACCCTCTTTTAAGAGTTTGATAATCCTCTCCTTTGTTTCAATTGACATCTCTCGTGTTGGAGCCATGATTCATGTCAGTCCACTTGGTGCAACAGCTCTCCAAGGTGTGATCACTCCTTTTTAGATGCAGACTAACGAGCAGATCTGATCTGATGCAGGTGTTAGTTTTGGGGATGAAATTTTACAGGGTGATTCCATAATTTATTCCTCAGAGTTGAGTGATTCCATATTTTTTTCCCTCTGCTTGGTCTAAAAAAGTAATCGTTACTGACTGCCACAATTATTTTTCCTGATTTCTTATAGTGTTTCTTAAAGCCAGAAAGTTGCCATTTGAAATGTCTTTAGTTTTGTGTCATGTCTGTGATCTGCTTTTTTTCTACAAAATTAAACAACTGAATGAACATCCTCCGAGGCCGGTGATTCCATAATTTTTGCCAGGGGTTGTATATGTTTATATTTGTACCTTTTTATAATACAACACAATTTTTTACAATTCAACATAATTTGTCAGTCTGTGTTTGTGTGTTATCTGTGCTGCAGCATTTTTCATTGGATGTAAGAGGCAGTTTACACCGCCGTAATTGGTGGCCAGCGTTGTATCCCTAACCAACAGCATGTAAAACGGCGATAGAGCCTACATCGGCGTCCTCAAAGGCGTTATAACCGGCGACAGAGGCAGACAAAACGGCGGCGCTAGCGGACAGTACGCCGTTCTAAATGCCACCTCCCGGTTAACGGCGTTCCAAATGGCCAATAGGCGCCGGTCAGTATAAAAATGCTAGCGCGCTGCATGCAGGCCTCTCACTCACGGCCAACTCCAGATATTTTTGCAGAGAAGCTCCAGTATGCCTCCTAAAAGAAAATTGGCAGCGGCAAGGACTTACCAAGAGGTCTGGTTCAGAAGCAGAGGAGAGGCCTGTGGTGGAGATGAGCAACACGTTGAGGAGGGGAAAAGGAAAGCGGCAGCAGAACACACGCTGTTGTCACGCGCGTCTTAACCTGCGATTGTAAAGGATAGAACTGGGTATTAACCCCCGTTGCCTAACGTGTGCCGGATGCTACGGCGTCAAAACGCCGCTTTATTCGGCGGATTTAGCGGTCTTTTATCCGCGTATTTGCGGCTAGTACGGCGCTCAAAATGCCGGCGAAATGCTCCGCCCCTTTCCACCGCGAAAACAGCCGGAACTACCGCGAACTTCGGTCTACGTACTACCCACTGACAAAACCGTCTATGTGTAACCTGGGCTCAAAAGTGTGTTTGAGGTTAAGCGAGAGTTTGACAGGGTGAGGAGTGTGAAGTTGTAAATTGAAGGGGTGATGATGAATATCATCAGTGCATATGTCCCACAGGTAGATTGTGAAACAAAGGAGAAAGAATATTTCTGAGTGAGTTAGATGAGGTGGTGGAGAGTGTGCCCAAGTATGAAAGAGTGGCAATTGGAGCAGAATTCAATGGGCATGTTTGCAAAGGGAACAAAGGTGATGAGGAATTCATGGGTAGATGTGGTATCAAGGACAGGAATGTGGAAGGCATGGAAATGTTTAGGAGAGATGGCAGTGGAGTTTCTAACCAGATTGTTTAATAAAATCTTGGAAAGTGAGAGGATGCCTGAGGAGTGGAGATAAAATGTACTGGTTTCTATTTTTAAGAAGAAGTATGGTGTGCAGCGCTGTAGTAACTACAGAAGCATTAAGCTGATCAGCCACAACATGAAGTTATGGGAAAGAGTAATTGAAGCTAGCCTTAGAAAACAGGTAAAGATCTGTGAGCAGCAATATGGTTTCATGCCAAGAAAGAACACTACAGATGCAATGTTTGCTCTGAGAGTACTGATGGAGAAGTATAGAGAATGTCAGAAGGAGTTACATTGTGTGTTTGTGGATTTACAGAAAACTTATGACAGGATGTCGGGAGAAGACTTGTAGTATTATATAAGGAAGTCTGGAGTGGCAGAGAAGTATGTGAAGGTAGTGCAGGACATGTACAAGGATAGTGTGACAGTGGTGAGATGCGCAGTAGGAATGACAGATTCATTCAAGGTGGAGGTGGGATTACATCGAGGATCAATTCTGAGTCCTTTCTTGTTCACAATGGTGATGGACAGGTTCTCTCTGGAGAGAAGGGGAATGAAAGTCAGTAGGAGCAAGACTGAGTACATGTGTGTGAATGAGAGGCAGCCCGCTGGAATAGTGCAGTTACAAGGAGTAAAAGTGGTGAAAGTAGATGAGTTTAAATATTTGGGGTCAACTGTCCAATGTAATGGAGAGTGTGATAGAGAGGTGAAGAAGAGAGTGCAGGCAGGGTGGAGTGGGTGGAGAAATGTGGCAGGAGTGATTTGTGACCAAAGTGTATCTGCAAGAGTGAAGGGAAAATTCTACAAGACAATAGTGAGACCAGCTATGTTATACGGCTTAGAGACGGTGGCATTAAGAAAAAGACTGGAGGTAGAGCTGGAGGTGGCAGAGCTGAAGCTTGTGTTTGGGAGTGACGAGGATGGACAGAATAAGGAATGAACATGTCAGAGGGACTGCTCAGTTGGGATGGTTTGGAGACAGTGTCAGAGATTGAGATGGCTTGGACACGTGCACCGGAGGGACCCAGGGTATATAGGCAGAAGGATACTGAGGATGGAGCCACCAGGCAGGAAGAGAAGAGGGAGACCAAAGAGAAGGTTTATGGATGTGCTGAGGGAGGACCTGTAGGTGGTTGGTGTGACAGAGGACAATACAGAGGACAGGGTGAGACAGAAACGATTGATCTGCTGTGGCGACCCCTGACAGGAGCAGCCAAAAGAAGAAGAAGCCAATAAGACAAAAGAGACAGTCATATTCAATTGGAACATTGTTCTTTTATTCCCAAATGTGACTTTCTTTGTTTGTTACACTCCCCAGCTGTGTGCGGCTTGGTGTCCACAATCTGGTTTCCCATCGGGGCCCACCACGAGCATGGCCTCATGTCGTTCGGCTTCTCCCTCTACACCGGCTGGGCAGGCGCCATCTTCTCCCTGCTGGGCGGCTCCATCCTCACCTGCTGCTCCTCACAGTTCTCCTCATCCTCCTCCCGTTCCTATCAGGACAACAACCGCTTCTACTACTCTAAGCAAAGTGTGAGCAGCCCGCCAGCCGCCTCCTCTGCCAATCACGCCAAGAGCGCCCACGTCTGAAGGACAGACTCTCAATCCCATACAGTGTCAATCTCACACACACACACACACACACACACACACACACTGCATGTATACCAGAAGACAGGGACGCACATACATGTGCATGAGTTGGTTTACGTGCAGAAAAATGATCATGCATGGAAAAGCAGAGACTGTTTTGAGTAGAGTGCCATTGTTGCGTCACAGTAGCGGATTGTACCGTGGAGTTCCGCTCATCTTGTCTTGTTGTGGAGCTCAGCATCATCTCACTGTTATGTAATTCCTCCTGGGGTCCAGCACTCACCATGACTGTGGAATATGGATGCATTATGATCATTCTGTTTGTTTGTTTTATGTAGAAACAACCACAAATCGTCCTTATAAATATTTGTTTACAGGATAATCTGTTCATGAAGGGGTTTTTTTGTCATCCCAGTAATAGATAGATAGTCTTCTTAGCTTTCATTTTTGAAACTGAAAAAGTTACTTGGATGAGAGGATGCAACATTCAGATCAACAAGAAGTCCAGCTGCTGGAGAGTAAAATTCAAGAAAATTTGATTTTTTAAACGTTTTTCTTAATGCAGGCCATAGCAGATATTTTTTATTAATTACGTCATGCAGTGCATCTGGAAAGTATTCACAACACTTCACTTTTTCCACATATTTGTTTTGTTATGCCTTATTCCAAAATGGGTGAAATTATTTTTTTCTTCAAAATTGTACACACAGTACCCCATAATGACAATGTGAAAAAAGTTTTTTTTTTTGGCAAAAATATTAAAAAGAAATAAACTAAGAAATCACATGTACATACAGTGCCCTCAAAAAGTATTAGGTCCCTTAATATTTCATACATTTTAATTTGATTATGCCATTTTAAATACAAAAAGTAAATCATGCTTCTCAATACAAAAATTATCTGTAGACCTCTGAGACAGGATTGTCTTGAGACACAAATGTGGGGAAGAGAACAGAAATATTTCTGCTGCTTTGAAGGTCCCAATGAGCACAGTGGCCTCCATTATCCAGAAATGGAATAAGTTCAGATCCACCAGGACTCTATCTAGAGCTGGCTGGTGTCTAAACTGAGCGATTGAGGGAGGAGGGCCTTAGTCAGGGAGGTGATGAAAAACCTGATGCTCACTCTGTCAGAGCTACAGCATTCCTCTGTGGAGAGAAGAGAACCTTCCAGAAGGACAAACCATCTCTGCAGCAATCCACCAATCAGGCCTGTATGGTAGAGTGACCAGACGGAAGACACTCCTTAATAAAAAGCACATGGCAGCCCACCTGGAGTTTTCCAAAAGGCATCTGACTCTCAGACCATGAGAAAAAAATTCTCTGGTCTGATGAGACAAAGATTGAACTCTTTGGTGTGAATGGCAGGTGTCATGCTTGGAGGAAACCGGGCACCCTGCTTACAGTGAATCATCGTGGTGGCAGCATCATGCTATGGGGATGTTTTTCAGCAGTTGGAACTGGGAGACTAGTCAGGACTGAAGGAAAGATGAATGCAGCAATGTAGAGACATCCTGGAGGAAAACCTGCTCTAGAGCGCTCTTGACCTCAGACTGATGCGACGGTTCATCTTTCAGCAGGACAATGACCCTAATCACACAGCCAAGATATCAAAGGAGTGGCTTCAGGACAACTCTGTGAATGTCCTTGAGTGGCCCAGCCAGAACACAGATCTGAATCTGATTGAACATCTTTGGAGAGATCTGAAAATGGCTGTGCATCGACTTTCCCCATCCAACCTGATGGAGCTTGAGAGGTGCCGCAAAGAGGAATGGGCAAAAATGCCCAAAGATAGCTGCTCCAAGTTTCTGGCATTGTATTCAAGAAGACTTGAGGCTGTAATTGCTGCTAAAGGCATATCAGCAAAGCATTGAGCAAAGGGTGTGAATATTTATGTACATGTGATTGCATGGTTTTTATTTTGCAATAAATTTGCAAAAAATTCAAAAAAGCTTTTGACATGTTGTCATTATGGGGTAGTGTGTGTAGAACTTTGAGAGGAAAATGAATTTCCTCCAATTTGGAATAAAGCTGGAACATAAAAGGTGGAAAAAGTGCACTGTGAATACTTTCTGGATGCCCTGTATTTAACATTATTTTTGTACATTGACCTTTTTTTTCAGCAAGCTAAATGAGCTCACCATGTACTTAAAAAACCCATATTTAAGTTTGTAGCTTTGCACCCTCCTCCCCCCAAAAATGAGGTTTCTAAGATACAGCCTTTTTCTGTCTCTTCCATCAAATATAAAAAAGAAACACCCCTCTCTCTTCAGAAAGAGCAAACCTGCCCCTTTCTCATTAACCATGTGCACAGTAAAATCACCAGTGTTATATTAACACTGACAGTGAACATATGGTCCCACTCTGGCCACAGTAGGACCATATGTACACTGGCAGTGTTAGTTTAACACTGCCAGTGTTTTAGTTTTACACTGGTGATTTTACTGTGTGGGTCCATCACGCATTAAAAATAGTAAAAACACAGTAAAAGTCAGCTCAGTGGGAATGTCTTATAAACCATAAAGATATGGACTTCTGTGACATATGTCACAGAAGTCTAAGAAATTAGCAATTTAATAAAAGTCTTAAATGAGCCATTTCAAACCAATATTTTACTTCTAGGGGGTGTTTATTGAGCCTGCAAAGTTTTAAATCAATGCTATGTTGCAGCTTAGTCATACAATGTATAAATCTCACTACTTTCAAGTGAAAGTTACACTTTTGACAGTGTTAAAAAAGTACCTATTTCAGAGTGTTAAATTTGCAACACTCGCAGTATTATTAACTGACATATGTAAGGATATTTTTAGCATGATAAAATGGTAACTACTGCTCTTTTTTTCTACCCATCAGATAGAGACAGGCTCAGAAGGTTGCTGAGAGTTAAAATCAACTCTGAAATATTTGTGTTTGAAGTTTTTACACTCCAGTTTTGGCTGTGCAGTCTTCAAATGAAATTACACAATGGTGGCAGTTTGAGGATTTTTTTTTTTTTTTTTTTAACATGAAAACCTGCCCATATTAGAAGTGAATTGTGAGAAAACATACAATTTTGCACAGTATGTCCCCTTTAACTGCATGACCTTGAGTTGCAAACTTAATTTTTGGTCTTTTTTTCTGTCACTTGCAATATGTAGATAAAAAGAAACTTCTTTTTCAGAAAGAGATGGTTTTATGTTGCAGCTTTCCAAAGTCTATTTACTGTACATCAACAGTTGCATTTAAACTGACTGAATGTTAATATCTTGTGGTGTTGTTCTACTTATTAACCATCTGTGTGTTGGCAGCATTTAATTATGAGAGAGGAAAATGGTTTATGTCCAGAATTTTATATAATGCAGTATTTTTTTTTTTTTTTGTCACTAACCTGCTTCTCTCAAAGTTAAGATTGATTTGTAAAAAAAAAAAAAAAATGTATGAAGCAGCTTATTTTGTAATTCTGCAATTTTAAGTTCATAATAACAGCCACATCCAGTGTCTTCACCTACAGAAGCTCCACAAACACGTCTGTAAATAAAAGTGGTGACACTTTTACAATAAGAGTAGATTAATTTACATTCATTAATGCAGTGACAAGCATTCATTCATAATTACGATTAGTTATTAATGTGTTTAATAATCAGGTATTTATGATGTTCTCCTTTATAAATTATGAAATAATGTAAGGGTTAATACCTTACTTAATATGACCATCCTTAATAAATCATGATTATACATAATTAAATCTTAATTCATTGTAAGATCATGTTTATTACTGCATTAATTAGTGTACTTTTATGTTCAAGTTACCTTAAAAGTAAATATTTTACTCATCTTAAGAGAAAAAAAGGAATGTGATGATGTGAATGCTGAATATTTCAAATGAACATGATATTTCCACATCGCATTTTCACAGACGTGGTGTTAGCTGTGGTTATTTATTGTTTGGTTGGTGTGTATTTTCTGTAATAAACACAAAGTTATCTATTCTTGTTACACTGAGTCGATAAGATGTTCTCAACACACGCATGACGCCTTCTTTTTTCACAGTCGTGACAAGATTCAGATGAATGCGTGCGTGCATCTGTGTGTAATCACACCCATGGAACAAACTGTGTTCACCAGCATTTGTGTGTGTGTGCGTGCGTGCAGATACATGCAAATGCAAGCTGCAAATTGTTTTAAAAAATTGTTTTTGAGGCAACATATCTGTGACTTTCAGTTTGATGAGCACAGATGAGGTTATTCTAATCTCGTACGCTGTACCTAAACATGCACATGAGGCAAACATGTTGATGAATTGTGCTGCAAGGAATGTGTGATGCTGTGTTTTTCTTCTTCAAGATCACTGAGTCAGACATTTAAATATTTGGCAAACGGCAGAAGTTATCCCCAGTCTGCTGAACATGTGTCATACCTTCTTGTTGCTATATTAATACATGGTGTGTTTTAACTGATGTATTCCAGGCACAGATCCATTTTGTCCGCAGGCAGTCAGTGGGAGGTCTCAGTGCCAATTTAGTCTGGCGGCTAAGGGACAAATTTTAGGGGAATCATGCAGTTTTTTACAAAAGTGCCAAAACTTTATCAGAGGTACTTTATAGTGTTTATAGTGAAGTATATAAGATCGGGAGACATTGAATCCATAAACGTCTACACTCTAAAAACTTGGGTTTAAGAGAATAACCATTTTCAGCCTTCTACAGCATATAATTCTTGACAAACTCTTATCCAAATGTCTATTTAAGTTTATAATATAAACTTGAAGGTTATGAAAAATGTATTAAGGCTAAGTAGGGATGCTTCGAATGTACTTCAGTGTGCTTACACTCTTAGAAAAAGCGTTAATCTAGGGAAAGTGACTAAATATTGTATAACTCATTGTGAATATCAATATACCTATGCAATATAGCTGTTTGCGAGCATAGGGCAAAGGAAAGATGCTACTCATGCACTCGAACATATTTACACTCTAAAATAACAACAGTGTTTGAACGGAAAGAAATGCTTTTTATTAATGACAAGAAATCAATTTTGTTTTATGGCCATAACCATTTAGTTTACAATTTAAAACACTCAGTTTACCTTATGCTATATCTTCCATAACATAAAATCATGACTCTATATATCCGGATCACCTCCAAAATTTAATGGAGACTTCCATGGCCTAATATCTATCTGTGGTGAAACTTGGTCAAAATCTGTGCAGTAGTTTTGACGTAATCCCGCTAACAGTCAGACAGACAAATAAATAAATAAACACAGATTTTTACGCTCTTGGTGGACGTAAAAATCATCCTCAGTTACCGAAACCAACTAACTGACATTCATATATTATTCATAAGTTATAAATGATCTGTCTGTGAGAACAGATGTGTCTTGAGTAGTTTGGAAATATGAGCCGACTCTTTCAATCACATTTGTTACAGCAGCTGACAACACAAAGAAGCTGCTGGTCTTCATCTGCGATTGTCTGCTTATGTTTATATTACAGGGATTGCAATGCTGATTAGACATGCAATTAGTATTTTATCAAGCTTGTGTCACTGATATGATCTTTTACAGTATGTCATGTTAGAAATTGGAAACAGTGTCACGTAGTGAAAATATGTGATAGACTATTAAGACGCCAGAAACAAAAGATGAAAGGACAAACTGCTGCTTCGGATATATGCAAATGACCCAATTTTGTATACTCATAATATTTAATACAGTGCATAAATTGCCCAAAGGTACAGTATAAAACAACACCAAAAAGCTACATTCATATAAAAAGAAACAGAGATGGGGTGTCATATTAAATGCTGGGCAGCACTGCAACATTCCCAGTTTTCTTATGATTTGAATAGTCAAAGGCGTTTTACATCAAAGGACATTTTAAAGAACAACTTGCACAGACCACAGCAAACCTGTTCATATGAGCGAATCGCCATGCAGCGGCGCAAAGCTCGCCCAGTGGGAGACGAAGCCACAAACTGGACAACATTGTCGTAAAAAGCTACAAATCGATGATCGGCAAAGTCCACAAACTGGACAACAATGTCATAAAAAGCCACAAAGCAATGGTAGTGGTAGATGATGCCACAAACCGAAAATGGCACAAAAAATGTGTCCATATACATGAAGCCACAAACTGGACAACAATGTCGTAAAAAGTCACAAACGGATGCTAGACGAAGTGTTGTGTGGGCCGCTGAAGAGGAGGTACTGCTGGCCCACCACCACCAGATGGCGCCCTGCTTGGAGTGCGGGCTTCAAGCACGAGAGGGCGCCGGAGCCACTAGGAGTGACAGCTGTCGCTCTTCATCAGCACCAGCTGTCACTCATTCAACCCATCACCATCACCATAAAGGCCGGACTGCAACTCCACCTCCTCGCCGAGAAATCATCTACCATACAGGTAATTTTCTCTGCTGAATCTAAACCGAACAATAGTCTGATCTCTTTTGCAGCCGTTTTCCTGTGACGGATTCCTTGTCTGCTGTGTTGGCGTTTGGTGTGGACTGCGACGGCTTCGCCTCCCACCCCACCCAGATAAGTGGTTGTCTCAGGAGCTGCACAAGTGTGTGATTGGAGGTGGAGGTGCTCCCTCCTTACTGAACACAGACTGTGGGATTACTGAGTGTGCGTACTCACACTCATCAAACTGTTTCTGTTCTCTGCCAGCAGTACCGGGTCTGACTGCTGAAGACAGTGGCCACCTGGGGCGCAGGGCTTGGCGGCTCCGGTGTTCTTCAGATCTGTTGGTGGTGGAAGCTGTGTGGGTTCCGGCTCTTCTATCACCAGACGTCTTCTATCTTCGAGCCTGCCACACGCCACCTTGTGTATGATTGACATTCCGCAATATTGTTATTGTCTGTACTTCGTTGTGCGCTTCACAACATTAAATTGTTACTTTTTGGCTTATCCATTGTCCGTTCATTAACGCCCCCTGTTGTGGGTCCGTGTCACGACACCTTCACAACACGAAGCCACAAGCCAGAAATGGCAGAAAAAATTCTGCTCATGGGAGACGAAGCCACAAACCGGACAACATTGTCAGGAAAAAAATTAAGCCACAAACCGGACAATATTGTCATAATCGTAGACAAAGCCGCAAACCAGACATGGCACAAAAAAATCTGCCCATGGGAGACGAAGCCACAACCCGGACAACATTGTTGTAAAATGCCATAAACCGATGGTAGACAAAGCCACAAACCAAAAATGGCACAAAAAAATCTGCCCATATAGACAAAGCCACAACCTGGACAACATTGTCGTAAAATCCACAAACCAATGCTAGATGAAGCCACAAGCCAGAAATGGCAGAAAAAAAATCTGCCCATGGGAGATGAAGCCACAAACTGGACAACATTGTCGTAAAAAGCCACAAACCGATGATAGACAAAGCCACAAACTGGAAAAGTGACAAAAAAAATCTGCCATTTGGGAAATGAAGCCACAAACCGGACAACATTGTCAGGAAAAAATGAAGCCATAAACCTGACAATATTGTCATAATGGTAGACGAAGTCACAAACCGGAAATGGTACAAAAAAATCTGCTCATGGTAGATGAAACCACAAACCAGACAACATTGTCATAAAAAAAAAAAAAGAATCGTGAGGACAGTTGTGAAGTAGCCTATCATTACTTTGAGGTTCTGGAACAATTATTCAATTTTAAATTATTGTTTGATGATATATGCACAGATAGTGAAGAGCTTAGCTCATTAATGTCAGTGACATCGAATATAGAATGTGTGAAATACAACGTACCAAGTGTTCCAATACTTTTGGAGGGCACTGTATCCTAACATTATGATGAGTGCAGAATGAGTGTGGTATTATTACTGTTTTGTTGAAGAATGTTTAATTTTCACTGTGGCTGCACTTTGAAATCATAGTCATATTGTGTATCATATTGATATGACAATATTGAGATACGATAATTTGGCCATATTGTACAGCCCTACTGTCAACTAGTTGAAAACTTTGAATATTAATTTACATCTACATTTAAAAAAAATGCTTAAAGTGGCAGGGGGTTCATTAGGGCTGTAATTAGGGGGGTCTGGGGGGTGGAGCTCCCCCCAGAAGCTGATAGGCAAAAAAGAAAAATGCTTAAAAAGGCAGAGGATCTGGGGGGGGGTGCACAGATGCCACACTGATGGAGAGGTTTGTCATGCACAGCTACAGTGTGTATGATTTAGTGTACACAGTAAAATCACCAGTGTAAAATTGTCAGTGCAGTTTGATTGGACAAACCTAAGTTATCTTAAGTTTGTATAACTTAAGTTTGCCTAGCTTACAATCTTAAGTTCAAACAATGTAAGTCATTCAGGTTATACCAGTTGTAATGCTTTTATAAGTTGGTTCAACTGTTCTTTTTTCACTGTAGCTAAGAAGAACTGCTGTCGAATGAGGAGTTCAACAAAGTTCTGTCACGCATTTTCAGTGGACTGAGAAAAGCAGATGGCAGTGTACACAAAGACGTCCATGGCGGCATCACACTGAAAAAAGAGAATGGTTGAACCAACTTAAATGAATTGTGTCAGGATTATTCTGGAGCTTTCCTGCACACCTGTTTCCCAGGTTTCCCACTTGGTTTTGAGTGTGAGGTTTAGAGTGTGTGCATGTGTGAGGTTCACTGCTTGGTTTCTTGACCTGTTTTTGCCTGGCTGTGTTTTCATGACTTCCTGCTCGTTTTTGGACCACAGCTTAGCCTGTTGTTTTTGATACCGTTGCTGATTGTGGACTGCTTTATCGTGTACCAAACCTTGCTTGATAACCCAGTAAAACCTTTTGACTGCATCCCTCCTGTGTCATAACTTAGCATTTGCGTCCAGCTTATTCTTGCCACAGGTTCTGATAAATTGTTTCAGTTGGTATCACTTAAATGAATTAAGTTGTTTGAACTTAAGTTTGCAAGTTAGAGTTGATGTAACTTATTAACTTAGATTTAATTTAGATGATAATCTACCAAATTAAATAACTTTTTAAGTTGGTTCTTTTCTCAGCTGCAGTTATGGACTACATCGTCAGAATTGCTTTCGAGCTGACTGTTTTTGCAAGTTGACTGAGAACAGTTTTGGATTGGAGATACCATACCATATTTTATATATACCATTACCTATGCAACCCATCATCTTGGCATTGGTATTTTTATTAAATTTATATCAAGTTGTAGAAATTTAAACTTTGAGTTTAAGGAGGATAATTTTTGAAATTTTAGCATTGAGAAGCCTGAATTACCTTTTGTGTTTGAAATGGCATAAACACATTAAATTGTGGAAAAGCCCAAGGGAGTGAATACATTTTGAAAGACACTGTACATGCATGAGCATTGTTTGAAATGTTTGGGTTGGAAGCCATCTTTTGAAAAAATGTCAAGGAAGAGAATTTTAAAAACCATCACCAAAACCCACTGTTTGACCGTTAATCCGAATAGCTGCACCAGACCTTTGAACAAAAGACACAGTCTTCTTTTGGTATTTGCAATAAATAACTTTCATTGTTGCATGGAAGCAATATCAACAACTCAGCAAAGAAAAAAAACAGTACACCCAGGAGCAAAGTAACCACATATATGGAAGAAACCATTTAAAAAATTGTACATACAAAACAACTACGTTATACAATTTTGTACCAAAATATACACAAAAGAAATATGTAGTAGCTGTGAGAGAAGACGATCTCAACAATTCCAACACAGACTGGATACTTGGTCACAGCAAACACATATCACAGGAAGAACATGGCATGCCTTCTTCAAGACAAAATAACAAATAGTAGCTGACTTTAAAAGCTATGGTGTCAAAGTGTTACATACCTGTAGTTTTAGACATTACAGAATTGTATTAAAATAGTTTCTGCATTTTTATTTTTATATTTTGGTTTGCTTGTTTGATTGTTGTCTGCAGTACTCTAAATCCTACAGTACCCTATGGTCGTCCACCACAGTTTCCCAGTATCACCAGAGAAACCGTTTTAAAATCCTTCAAAACAAAGGATTACATCTTATAAATTCTCCTTTCATTCTACAATTGATACAAAATATATCTTTTTTTAAGCAGCTTCTCCCAGGCCTCATTGTGATTTAGCAAAAATCCAGATTACTGACAACTCCACCCGTGTGTTTTGTGCACACTTACAACCCATAGAAAGAAAACAGCTGTAGAAAAATAACTTTCTTTTAATTTACTCGTGCTTTAATGTTATAGCTTTCTCTGTGTCATGTCTGTGCTGATGGATTACTACCATAGTATATTACGACCGTTGTGATAAAAACAGTGAGATTTTGAGATTAAAGATATAGGGCCTTTCAAATTTCACAAAACTGAGAAAATGTAGTTTCTACCAAATCCAAGCATTATAATGTAAGTTTATTTTTATAACATGATGCAAAATTACAACTCATTTTAATGAAGAGGACATATTTATCTGGGGCAGAAATTTCATACTGAATATTGCCTTTACCTTCATCACCATCATGCAGACTAACTGCAGGATGAATAGAGTGTGTGCATATGTGAAGTTTTGAGATTACCTGTGACCCATCTTACATTAACACCATAAGATTTCATGTAAATCAAATCCAAGCCTACCAAATGTTGGTCATAGCATCTGATCTCTTGAATTTGTCCCCCTCAGGGGTTTAAATTCTAAATTGTTTCCAGACAGCATGAATTATGATCATATGAGCAATATCATATTATGAATCCTTTATGTAAATGCTAATGAATAAAATTATAGTGGTAGCAAAATAAATTCTTTTTTTATGATTTAAATCTTAAAAAACCCAGTGCCACTATACCTTTAACCAAAACATTTAGAGTTGCCAAATTCTTTAGTTATAGGAGTTCATTTATAATTCTGAATGGAAAAACAAAATTTGGATACAGACGGTGCATCTGGAAAGTATTCACATTGCTTCACTTTTTCCACATTTTTACTCGAGGCCAAAATATTGCCATCAGGTATTGTGAAGGCTTTGTGTCCATTTGTCCATCTGCCCATCCATCTGTCTGTCTGTGCTGAGCAAGACCATTTCTTTTATTACCAGGGTCTTCAAATTCACAGGGAACATTCTTGGGACTGTAGAAGAATTTTTAGGTCCATATTTGAACTGTGATGAACTATCAAGTGTCCTGATCCGAACTGTATGTCCTCTGGTTGAACTAGCAGGTGTTCAACCCAAAAAAAGGGCTCTATTAGTCATTTAGTCTGTCAGGGGCTTTCCAAGGCCTTTTAGGTGCTTTCCCGCAGGCCACGTGCGGGGGCCTCAGGCCAGCTGCACGTGTGGCTGAGGCCACGTGCGGAGGGGGCCTCAGGCCAGCTGCACCTGTGGCTGAAGGTCTTTTAAAAAAATCAGTTGTAAATCCTTCATGTTTTAATGGGAGCATTTGTCACATTGAAATAATGGCCTAACACCTGCTTAGGGTTCACTAGAGGACGCTTCCAATAGAAAACCATGTCTTGGGAATGAAATAAATAAAAAAGTCAAAGGAGGAGCGATGCCCGCGGGTCTCCAATAAATAGACGAGCGCGGTTGTCATATTCAGTCTCTCTAGAGGACTCAGTTTGTCTAAGCTTTGTGTCGAAGGCTTAAATAAACTTAAAAACTCTGTGCATTTTATCTTGCTTAAGGCTGAATTATTCTAAAGTGTTGTGTCCTCTTTCTAGCATATCACTTGCAATTAGTTTGTGTTATCTAAAAGACGACATCCTGAGAAGACCAAAAAGACGAGCCGCGACAGAACTTGGCGAGCCAGCCAGGAGGGTCCAGGGGCATTCCGGCAGCCTGGGGCAGTCCAGCTCATCCCTCCAGACCGTAAATAACAGTGATCACGACTAAAAGGTAAGCAGAAACCTTTTATAACTTCTGCACGATCTGGAGGAGTGAGTCTGGATTTCCGCCCAAGTTGACAGGTGATATTTTTAATTGCCTCTTACCCAAAAGAACCTGGACTAAGAAAATTGATAAGAGACTAAAAAAAAGATAAGATTGAAAATTATCAGGCCTTGTAGATAAAATGCTCAGAAGGTGTGTGTGTTCCCGGGAAAAAGAATGTCTATGTGAGTGAAAGTTCAGGAATGTTCATGAACTCTGGTGCGGAAAGAGTGAGTGGAGAACTAACCTGGATGCTTGGGGAATAATTGGTGTTGAAATTCGTTACTAACGTGCCGGCTGATAGCATGCGCTGTAGGGGTTAATTTAGGGGAGTATACTGACAAATAGATACAAGGTAATACAAGGTTATTTAAAGAGTTTAACAGAGACTGAAGTGAAATAAGTGAGAAAAAAGAGTTTAACAAGAGAATACGTGCAGAGAAAGCACAAGATAAGCGCCTGAGGGGGCGCAGTAGAAATACCGTACGTGATAAAGAGATTTAAAGAGAAAAGTGCAAAGAAGCACAGCTGACAGTAAGTAAAAGAGCTCAATAAAGGACGTCATTTTTTAAGAAAAGAGAAAAACTATAAAAAAATAATAAAATAAATAGAGAGTTAGTGCAGAATACATGAGAATTAATGAAGCAGAAAATAGTGCAGTAAGGCACCAAATACACGCTTGTGGGGCGTGGGAGAAGAATAAGTAATTAAGTACACAGTAATATGAGTTTTTTATAAGAAAAGAAAAAGAGAATATTTTCAGTGCAAAGGCACATTAAGCTCACGAGGAGCTCAGTAAGTGAAAAAAAAAAAAAGGCAGAAGAAAGTGCAGAAAGGCACAGGATACGCACGCGAGGCGCGGTAAGGCGTAGAAGTAAATGAAATATTGTATGCTCAGAAAGGAGCTGGTGGAAAATAATATATTAAGCACAGGATACGCACGCGAGGCGCGGTAAGGCGTAGAAGTAAATGAAATATTGTACGCTCAAAGAGGGCTTGAAAAAAGTAATATATGAAGTTGCTGACAGCGCCGGAGAAGCTGTCTAACGTGAAGAAGAGATACATGCTTAAACAGAACACATTGGTGTTAAGTGAATAAAAAGGTTGTTTAAAGCCGCGGAGTGAAAAGTGGCAGAAGTCTAGATAGAGATATATAGAAAGTTGTTTTTAATAATTTTTGTGTATAAAGCTTTTGAAGATTGGTGTGTGGGAGAGTGGAGAGTAATCTGTGTAAAGCTGTGAGAACTTGCAGGCTGGCTGACATACAAGATTAATGTGAAAGAGTACGAGGGGGAGGTATTTAGACCCAACAGGAGGACTTGGGAGGTGCATGACAGGCAGAGAGGAAAGTGTGAAACAGACAGTGAAGAAAAAGACAGGAGAAGAGTGCTATGTAAATACAGAGAAGGTAGATATTATTTCAAAGAGAGAAAACTAATAAACAAACATAGCAGAAAAAGACGAGAAGCAGAAAGTTAAAAAAAAAAAAAAAATTAAATTAGAAGGGAAATAGAAAGTCGGGAGCAAAGACATTAGGAGGTGTTAGGGTTGTAAGAGGATTAAATAAATAAAGTTGGTTATAAATCAAAAGAGATAAAGCTTAGATTATAGTGAAAAAGCTGACAGACTGATCAATGCTTGGGACAGTCATTGATGGGAGACTTAAGTGATGATGAAATAATACTCCCAGAACATTACTTGACTGACGGAGACATCGAAACCCAGGGAATCAGGACACATTTTTGGCTGGAAAGGACCTATTTTGACAGGGTAGGAGCAGAACATTGGCAGGACGAACAAGAGATCAATCAGAAATTATGGCAGATTACTAAGGTAATCAATCTGAAGCAAAAGAAAGAACAATTCCCTCTAATTAATTGGGAGCTGCTGATAAGACGTCTGTGGCATCAGGGTTTAACCCCGTGGCTGGAGCTGCTTTGTGCTGACCCTAATAAAGAACATAGCATACCATTAAATCATTTAGTAACACTACCAACCGATCCAGGTGAAGAACTGTTTCCTAGGTTGACTCTGACTGTGGTCCCAAGGAAGGTTCGGTGGGAAACAGGTAAATTTTCATATTTAGTTAAAGAAAAAGAAGACGGGCATAGCAGTTGGAAATTTAATCCTTTTAAGGGTTTAAAATACAAAACAGGTGTTACAGCCAGCAAGTTATTGGTCTGGATCAGGACAGCCCCTGAGGGACTACCAGAACACCATAGAAACACCTCACATAGCGTTTGTCAGGGTTACATGGGTAACTCTCAAGGTCAAGGTCGGGAAAGTACCCCGCTAGACTTAGTACTAAGAAAATATCCAGGAAAACGCACTAAGGCCAACCAATGTATGAGAAAGTGGCACAAAAGGTCACATGGGGGCAGGCAATGGCCTTTGGAGGGATCATTTGATCCGGTGATGTGTGAAGCAGTTGCGGTAGAAATACAGAAAAAAGAAATTAAAGATCAGCAGAAGAACGTAAAAAACAACAAAAAACGCACTGAAGAAAAAGAAGTTTTGGCCTTGTTCAAGCAGGAAGCACAGAGGCTACAGCAGAAAAGAGAAAAAATGACAGAGGAAAGATCCAAAGAGACTAAAGCCAGTGCACCGAGCTGGGAAGCAGAGCCACCCCCATATAAACGTCATGATATGGGGAAGACAGCTGGACAATTTGTATTAGGAACTCGTGAAGAGGACCAAGGCATGGATGTGGAGGGCAAATTCACACTGACACTAAAAGCTCGAGAGCCACAAGGAGACAGGTCCTCAGTCTGTCAAATGGATCATACAAGGTCTCCAAGTCCGAAAGTAAGTGGTCGCACACCACGACCAGCAGGGGGGGCCACAAATAACAGTGACACGGAGGCAGACGAGGATAAAGAGAGAGACCTGAAGGCTCCGCCTGCACATCGAGGTCCACTGAAAACCGTCCCCTCCCACCATAAGTCAGCTGACTGGACCTTCACAGGCTATAGAGGCTCCGAAGAGTGGCACAAGAGCTTCTGTGACACACTGGATCTGGCCAGAAGAGATAATGAAGAACTAGCTGAGCAATTTCGGCTAGCGAAGGAAAGAATACAAAGACATAGGGACGCCAAGGAAAGAAGAATATTACAACAATCGACGCCCAATCAAGGGAATCACATTATACAGCCACCCACCCGAAAAATTTCTGGTGAGATCATCATTGAGAGTGCAAAAGAGGCCCGACTCAGGCAAAGACAACGATGTGTAGCCAAAGACATAGCGGCTTTAGAACAGAATATAACCGACTGGATGGACTGCCTGGAACCAGTCAGTCGCACTCGATCTGGAAGACAGTATGGAGCCCGCACAGAAGAAGAGGAGGACGAAGACCTCATATGCCCATTGGTGGTTAGAAATGGTCATCATGTGTATACCCCATGGAGCTGGACAGACATGGTGGGGCTGGCCAACAGGCTGCCAGACATCACCCAAGGAGCTGGGAGATGGATAACTGCCTTAGAAGAAGGCACTGCAGGGGTAACCTTGTCTTTAGGTGACATAAAAGCCTTGCTAATGCATGTCATGGGAAAACATGACACTGAAGAATTAGCAGGAAAGGTTGGACTAACACAGATGATGGGCACAAATCAACATGATGAAGTCCCCTTTAATCGCTATAGAAACTCCATGTGGGAAGGACTGAGAAGAAAGTACCCTGAGGTCTTGGATCCCTCTAAATTGGATGATGAGGAGTGGACACCTGAAGAGTGCCCAAAGAAGTTCCTGCACCGATTCCAGAAAAGATGGGTGGAGGAAACAGGAAATGCATGGAACCATTCTCCAGCAACTGAAATCCTGTTTAAAATAACTGTAAAAAAGGCTCTACCAGATGAGGTTCAGAAAGCCCTAGATGGAGTTGTGGGACTATCGAAAATGAATTGGGCTTTATACTCTGAGCATATTTGTCACCATCTTGAATCTACAAGAAAGAAAAACAAAAAGAAGAAGATGCAGCAAAATCCCTGATGAAAAAATTGGTGCAGATGCAGTTGGGAGAGCTAACCAAAGTCAAGAAAGAAAAAACAAAGACCCAGGCACCAATGATGACCCCTGTTCCTTCTGAGTCGGCAAGCCTAGGCCCTACGGCAAACACTGCTGCCACCATACAGGCACCTGTGGTAACAGCCACACAGAGCCCCCAAGGAGCAGCAGGGAGCACTGCTGCAGGAGAAGTCTCAGCACCAGTGGAGCATCACTATCACTACCATAGCACTGGCACACCCGGAAATGGACCCACCTACAGTCATGGGTGGAGAGGAGAGTCACGGAACTTTCAAGGTCAAAGAGGAGGGTGGCGAAGAGGATCTCGCCAACCTTCATTTGGAAACAGATTCCAAAACTCAGCTCCCAGGAACAGTCAAGCGGGACCGCCTATGGGACCAACACCCCCAATAGGGGATCAACCCTCTAATGAGTGTTGGAGCTGTGGACAACCTGGACATCGAATGAGAAATTGTCCGGCCCGGCCTTGGGTTGGACCCTCTGCCTATTGGCAATAGGGGGGCCTAGAGAAGACAGAGGGGGAAACGGTGGCATTGGCTATTTCAATGATACCTAAGGAAGAGCCAACCGTCACTGTTAATATACAAAACAGAGATTTCCCGTTCATGGTGGATACAGGGGCAACATACTCTTGCATAGGGAAAATGGGCGCTCATCTCCCCCTCTCTGGTCTGTAATTAAGACCATCGGCTTCTCTGGGAAAACTCAAATAATACCTTTTACACGCCCACTTCCTGTAACGATTGCAGGAAAAACAATTGAAGCACCCCTGTTATACTCACAAAATACACCTGTGAATTTGCTGGGAAGAGACATTTTATGTAAGCTACAAACCCAGATAGTGTGTACCCATCAAGGACTGCAAATACACTTTCCCGACGAAGCACTCGCCAACATTATGGTGCTTATGGACATGGAAAACAAGGTCCGACCTGTGCAACCCATGGTATACTGGCTGAAGTTACAACCAGAAAATTCAAATCTTCAACTGCAATGGAAAAAATGGAAGCCCTGGGCCGAACAACACTATGAAGCAGTATATACACCTAGTTTACCTTTACATGTCACCCTGATGTTCGATGCCAAACAAGAACAAACTGACTATGCATGCTGCTGGGATGCATTGATGAATCAACGGCTGTTTCACATAACCACCACAGAAATTTATTTAGGCCCCCAAGGGGCCGCAGCTTCTGTCAAGCTAACTTCAGCTGAACAACAATGGTATCAAGTGCCGAATGCCATGCCTCATGTGACCCTTTTAGTCTCAGAAAAGTATGAATCCCATGACCTAGGTCCAATGGTAAAGACAGCCTCAGAAGTTGAAGAATGGCAAAACATGGAAAGTCCACAAGTACATCTGTCAAAAGACCAGCAGTTTATACGAATTAATTTAAAAGTAAATGATGAGGCTATAGCTCAAAAAGTGGAGCTCAATCCTAGACCAGAGGGACAGATGGTGTTATCGGCCCAACAAGAGAAATTGTTAGAGCAAATACCACCAGTGGTGTGGTCCAAAAGCAAAACGGATGTAGGACTAGTAAAAACAGCCTTACCAGTAAAAATAAAAGTAAAACCGGGAGCAAAACTGCCTCACCAAAGGCAGTATCCATTAAAACCTCAGGCTATTGAAGGCATAAAACCAGTAATTAAGGGACTAATGGCAGCTGGAGTTTTAATAAAAACTGCAAGCCCATGCAATACTCCTATCTATCCTATCCCTAAAAACAATACCAAAGAGTATCGGCTGGTACATGATCTGCGTCCTATCAATGCAATAATAGAAATGGATGCACCTATAGTACCTGATCCGCATACTATACTATCAAGCATCCCTGCTGGAGCAAAATGGTACACAGTAATCGATCTGTGTTCAGCCTATTTCAGTGTGCCTGTGCACCCAGACTCACAACATTTGTTTGCATTCACATTTCTGGGACAACAGCTAACGTATACACGGCTACCTCAGGGACTGAACCTGTCCCCAGCCATCTTTAACAAAGTCCTGGCTGAAGATTTACAACACCTTGATATACCCAGTACATTGGTGCAATATATGGATGATCTCCTTATTGCATCAGAGACTCAAGAACAGTGTGAAAAAGATTCATTAATTGTATTGCATGCATTGGCAGATGGAGGTCATAAAGTAAGTAAGGACAAATTGCAGTTCTGCAAACAACAAGTAGAATACTTGGGAAGACAGTTGTGTGGGACCACGCGATGTATAGCCCCAAGCCAAGTGGAGGCTATAGTCAAGGCTCCCAAACCCCAAACAGTGGGACAGATGCTTTCATTCCTTGGGATGGCAGGGTACAGTCGGCCGTGGATTTGTGATTATGCTATAAAAACTGCACCTTTGCGTGCCATGATTAGAGCAGTGGGGCAAACAAGCAATGCAGCTCTCCTCGTCTGGACAGATCAGGCAACGGGAGCTTTTGAGGCCCTAAAAACAGACATGCAATCTGCTCCCGCGTTAGATAACCCAGATTATGGGAAACCTTTCCATTTGTATGTTACTGAAAAAACTGGATATGCTTGTGCTGTACTAATGCAGGAAACAAATGAAGGAAAACAACCATTGGCCTATTATAGTACAAAGCTTGACAACATTGAAACAGGATTGCCACCATGCTATAAGGGTCTAGCAGCAGCTGCTTTTGCATTTCAAAAAGCATCATCCATAATCATGGGACATGCAGTAACGTTGTACACGTCGCATCAGTTACATGCCCTGCTAACCAGTCAACGTTTTGTCTTAACACAAGCTAGACGCACTGGATATGAAGTTGTGTTGTCCGCTCCAGAAATAACAATACAACGTTGTCACACGGTGAATCCCGCCACCAAATTGACCACACCGTTAGATGGTACTCCACATAACTGTGTGGCAGAGACAGAGAAATTTTTGAGAGCCAGAGAACATTTGTATAATCACGCCATAGATGCAGATCTAACCCTGTTCGTGGATGGCTCATGCTTTCGGGATGCCGCGGGATTGCATGCGGGTATGGGGATAGTTAAACTAAACACGGATGGCGAAACCTTTGAATTACAGGAGTCCCAAGGAATTGATCAGCCTTGTTCAGCCCAACTGGCAGAAATCAAAGCCTTAACTATGGCTTGCCAGATAGCTAAAGATCAACGTGTTAATATCTACACAGACTCAGCCTACGCTTATGGCGTATGTCATGTACATGCAAACATTGGAAACAAAGGGGATTCCTGAGAGCAGATGGCACCCCTGTCACTCATGGAGAAGCGATTTCCCAACTGTTACAAGCTCTCCAATTACCGTCTGAGGTAGCCATCATTAAATGTGCAGGTCATCAAAAGAATAATAACATCATAGCTCAAGGTAACAACCTAGCAGATGACGCAGCTCGCAAAGGAGCACAAGGAGAAAATATGTTTCCCCTGCTAACCATCCAAGATTGTGCCCCACTGGTTTCACTTGACGCACTGATAGTGGCTCAAAGTAGGGCCAGTGGAGAAGAAAAACGAATGTGGGTTTAAACGAGGCGCTATTGAGACACGCAGGTCAGGGGCCAGCGGACAAGCTGTGGCGCAGTAGTCATGGACATTTTGTGTTACCCACCAATTTATTACGACATGCAATCATTTGGGCCCACGGACCCGATCATTGTTCGCGAGTCCAAATTATGAACAAACTAAAAGCTGTCTGGTGGTCACCATATATGGCAGCAACAGTGGACCGTTTGTTGAATGAGTGTGAGGTATGTGCACAGTACAATGTCCGGAAATCATTCACAGCCCCTTTAGCCCACATTCCGGTCCCTGATGGGCCATTCAGACATCTTATGATGGATTTCATAGATATGGGAGCTGAAAATCGAGTTAAACGAATGAGATATGTTTTGGTAGTGATATGCAGATTCAGCCGATGGATTGAGGCAGTAGCCTCTGCAAATCAAGACCATAAAACGGTAGCCAAATTCTTGTGCCGAGATGTCTTTCCAAGATTTGGTATTCCAGATACTATCTCATCTGACAACGGTAGGGCTTTTGTAGCCAAGGTTACACAAGAAACATTCAAACAATTGGGTATCAAACAGAAGTTTGGATGTGTTTATCACCCCCAATCAAATGGGGCGGTGGAACGGGCTAATGGCATTTTAAAGAACAAACTAGCAAAAATCATAGCAGACAGCAATGGCAAACTAACCTGGCTGGATGCGTTGCCGCTTGCTTTATTGTCAATGCGCTCACAAACTAACCGACTAACCCATTTGACACCATTTGAAGCTCTTACAGGTCGGCCAATGCCTATTCCATACCTGAGAGGACCCTACGAAGGACCATCGCTGGAGCAGCTACAAGACGAATGGCATAATTATCTGAGACAGTTAACCCAAATACACAAAACTATCTTTTTGCAGGTCAAAGGTGCTACAGAAGACAGAGAAGCAGAGATTCCACTCGAAAATCAGAGCATCCAGCCTGGTGATCTGGTTTACGTCAAGGTGTTCAAAAAGAAGTGGGACAGGCCCCGCCGAGAAGGTCCTTTCAAAGTTATTCTTGCCTCACGTACAGCAGTCAAAGTAGACGGTAAGGACACTTGGTTTCATTTAAACCACTGCTGTAGGGTTGGTGGCCCAGCGCCCCTGCGGCCTCGGCAAGCTCGTCTTGGCAGAGCCGCCGGGCCAAGGGGGGAAGCAGGAGAAGCCAGACACCCTACAGCAGCACCGAGGGATGGCCACGCCTCCCTGCAGCCAGAAGAAGCACCGAGGGAAGGCCACGCCTCCCTGCAGCCAGGCGAACACTGGCCAAGGCGCTCACAGAGACTGATTGAACAAAGACAACGCACAGCTTCAGAGAGTAGTGGATCCCTGCCAGATAGAGCAGCGACAGACTCAGATGCAGACTCAGAAACAACTGGAGACGCAGGCCAACAGACAGACAGAAATACAGACCGACAGATAGACAGGCCACAGGAGACATCAGACTCGGACAGCAACTCAGTAGATTTACCGACAGAAGAACCGCAGGAAGTACAACCCAGACAAAGCACAGATACACCACACATCCCTAGTGACAGCTCATCTAGTGACGGCTCACTTAGTAGCACATCTAGTAGCACATCTCAACAGTCATCAGAGCAATGATTAAGGAATTATTCAAGGGATTGACAATACTACTGGTGGTCAGTATGGGAGAGAATAGACATCCAAAACATACAACGGACTGTGCCGTGGCCATGGCCGCAATAGCAGCTAAACAAGGCATTCTAAACACAGGAAAAACATATAATTTGGTATACATTAAATCAAAAGCCTACAAGAACATAGGAATACAGGGAAAGCTGGGGGATTACATATTAGGCGAAGCCATTAGCATCAAATGTGAAGAGGAGGGAACACTCAACATAGAGGTAATTTGTGATAAAAGAGGATGCAGGGAAACCAAGCAAGACGTAACTGTTACAGTACATGAAGCCACAAAATGGGTAAAAATCAAACCAAGGAAAAAGAGGACAATTAGAAGCCTAGAAACAAGCAGTCACTTAGGGAGATGGGATCCCAGTACAGACCTAGCCCGCACACAAGGGTTGAAGACCAATTTATTTTACCAATGGTTGAAATTTTCGGCTAGGCAGATCAGTGAAAAGCCTTGCATAGCCTGTCACCGGAAAGGTGTGATACCTCAGGCTAAACCCCTACCTGATATCAACAACTGTTATAGGAGTCCCCAACATAACTCAGACCAAGCAGAATGCTATACACAATGTGTTATGAAATGGCAGTAGGTGATGAAAAATATGCTGCCGACAGTAAACTTTGTCCAGTGCCCCTAAGTACAGAAGGAACCGTTCCACCTATGATTAAAATAGAGAAAGGGATGATACACCCATTCTGTATAGCTAAAGGCTTAGTAGCACAATACATAAGCGATTGGCAGGTAGGGACGACCCAGCCAAAACACCACATACAGTGTATGCAAAAGCAGCAAGAATACAAACCGGCCAAAACAGCATGGAACATTACCGTCTGTCACACCCTGCCAGCAGCAGGCATACAGTGTGAACAAATAGTACCGGCCACAGGGGGGTCTGTAATTGGACTGAATCTCACCCATGCTTCATGGGTATCTACTCCAAATTTAGCTAAGGGAACGGTACCCTTAGCTGACATCTTTTGGATATGCGGACAAAAAAAGGAAACTCCTGTCATCGCTGTCCCCGAATTGGAAAGGCCTTTGTGCTCCTGTGATGCTCACAGGAGCAATAACAGTAATTGAAATGCCAAATTCAATACAACCCATGCCACAGAAACTTCGTAAGAAAAGAGGAATAATGACGTTTAAAACAGACTACAACATCACAGTAAGAAACGGGATACCAGAAGGGATACCCCGACAGTTAGAAGCCATAGACAGTAGCAGAGTTAAAGCAGATGAAGATGCGGATAAATGGGGATGGGCATTGGCTCTGTTCGGGGTTACTCCAAAAATCCGTTCTAGGTTCCAGGAGGTGCAGTGGATTAATTACTTGTGGTATAATCAACAAAGATACCTGAACTGGACATTGGCAGCAGTAGGAGCCTTAACCGAACAACTGCACGCCACCTCGCTAATGACAATGCAAAATAGATTAGCTATTGAGATGATGATGGCTGATGAACAAGGAGTTTGTATTATGATCAAAGCCACCGAATGTTGCACAGCTATTCCCATGCGTACAGGGGAAGACGGAAATTTGACAGAGCTCTTAATCACACTTGAGGAGATGCAACAGGAACTGTTAAGTAACTCCATAGGAGGGAGAAATGAAACTGACGATTCTGGATACATTGTAGGGAATGGAATGAATATTGGCCCACTGTTTTCACTGTTTGGGACTCTAAGGAGAGGGTGGATATCATGGAAAGACTGGTTATACCAGATAGGTGTAATCTTGGCACTAACAGGGGTGGCGGTCTTGCTGGTAATATGTTGTGGTATTCCCTTGATAAAATTTCTGGTCAATAAATTGATTTCATCCACAGTAGGACAGCTCCCACTGTTAGCCATCCGAGCCCTGGAAGAAAGCACAAACGAAACAGACAGAGAACCAGAATATATGGAAATGGATGAAATACCAATTATCCTCCCGACAGCCCCCAGCTCCCTAATATTGTGGCGTACACCCCAGATAGGGAGGACTGGGACGGACCGTGCTTGGTGATATTGTAGACGAGGAAGAAGACATGCACGCACATTTACATTCACACACATGCACCCACAAAAATGAGGGATAGGATAGACAATATCTGAAAGAATGACATGGAGCTGTAATAATGAACGTATATGTATATTACTAGGACACAGGAGTATGGCTGAGAGACCAGACTCCCCTGATCAGGGACCTATGCCTGATCTGCCTCTATCAAGTCTGATTGGACTCTCAGAACTGTTTGGAGAAGAGGATATACAGGAGGGATGGTCGAGACATGATTGGTCGCCACAGCCGCCTTCCATCCAGCAGCTAAACCAGTTGGCAACAGAAGGATCTTCATCGTTCCAGCACCTGGCGATGACGGCTTCACAGAATCTGCCTGCAGCAAGAGTCGGCCCGAGGACTCCACCATCACCTGAAAGACCCTTTGGACTCAGGAACAGCCATGGAGACAGTCACATGTGCCAGTGGCAACAATACCCTCCAGGGGAGGCAGCCAAGGTCGGTCATATGCAGCAACAGCCCGAGTGCATCCTAGACCCAATTCACTGCTAGGACCTGTCCCCAGCTTTCCACCCCAAAGGCAGGAGAGATATTCTGATCAGCCCAGTACCTCTGGAGGAGGATCAGCAGGGGTAGACCTTAGCCGAACTCACCCACCAGGACAGAGGGGAGCTTTGTACAGGCTGCTAAATGCCCAGAGTGTCCCACCCACTTGCCTGTGCGACATCAACAATACTCCCCCCACACACGAAATGCCTTCCCCCTTGTACTTCCTGTCCCCTGGACTGCACAACCTTAATCTGGTCATGGTCACCCCACAGGACATGGCAATCTTGGTTCGAGAGCTTCGTCTTCCACAAGAGTCTGTTCCAAAAACCTTGGAGCAGCTCCTGCCCCTCTCAAATCACATTCCCCATGAGCTATTTGAGGAAATCATGCCACAACTAAGTCAGACAGCTGCATACCTGTTCAGGATACACCGTGACAATGCCAACATCTCTTGTGCTCAGGAGGGCCTCCATACTCAACTGTGTGGTCTTCAGTCTAGTATGGACATGCTAGCCTGCATGATGGAGCATATGGAAAGGGAACAGCTAGGGCTGGCCACCACCACCCTGAATGTGGGCAAGAATTCTCTGGGGGCCCTGCACAACCTGGCCAAGCAGCACAAGGAGCTGGAAAGATCCATCAGAGAACTGCACGACTGTCTGAAAGCCAGAATTCCTGATCCTTCCCCCACTACCCCTGAAAGGCCAACCTCCCCATGTTCCCCAACTTCTCCCAAAACTTCAGATGCTGAGTAAATGCTGAGGAGCGCGGACTGACGTAATGGCACTGAACACGGACTATGATCTTGGTTCTTGAGTTTGAATTGCGGACTGGTTTCAGAAATCTGAGTGTAAATAAAAACAAAGAAGGATATATGTTAGTAACGAAGGTTGGGTAAATGTCTGTCCTTACCATCATCTGCGTAACACAGATAAAGCTAAATGCATACACATAGATATCACATTGCAAAGTTATAAAAAGGGGACCCTTACACGGCGTGTTTGTAGATTTAGTAGTAAAGATGCACCATAGGGACCCCTTTTTCTTAAATGATAGCATGCCTCAAGAGACATGCATCGCCTAAATTTGGCGTCTGGCCAAAAAGGGCATTAGAAAACAAGCTGAAAAAGAAGAAAAACAAAGTGGAGAATGTTGAGAAATGGCCTATAATGAAAACCATTATATGATTGACTAAGGCAAATGACTTAAGGACGGACATGAAGGGAAACCATTTATTGTGTTTATCATTTAACTAGACATAGCTGCGCTAACCTTAGAATAGTTTCTTGATTGGTTGACTAAATAGTGGTAACGTAGGGGTTATTTGATGCATTTAAATAATAAATGTGTGATGCTTTAACAAAATAATATGTAGAACCAAGTATAATGGGTTGGAGCCTCTGGTTGAGTGAGTCAATAGATGCCAGAAGATGATTGGTTGCACTGATGTCAATGTAAAGCCTTTACTTTGCCATGATTAAGAAGTTGCTAACTTGTTTTATGTGGCCATTTTAAGTGCCTTGAATTACACCAAAACTCAATGTTTGAATGTCACCTTGTGTTGATATAATCCAGCTAATTGCTCACCTTGTGCCTTAGTATGTAGGTTCACCTGCACTGCAATATATTTACCATGTGAAGTATCACTGATATTCATATCCGCACCAGAGTTATCAGTAAGTCGAGTGCTGTGTTTTTCTTTTTTATTGCGATGCACAAATGAGGATGTCTTGTCAGTAAACAACCCAAGAGTATAGTTGATGTAATGGGACTCTTTCGAGTCCCAGAGGAGGGACTGTAGAAGAATTTTTAGGTCCATATTTGAACTGTGATGAACTATCAAGTGTCCTGATCCGAACTGTATGTCCTCTGGTTGAACTAGCAGGTGTTCAACCCAAAAAAAGGGCTCTATTAGTCATTTAGTCTGTCAGGGGCTTTCCAAGGCCTTTTAGGTGCTTTCCCGCAGGCCACGTGCGGGGGCCTCAGGCCAGCTGCACGTGTGGCTGAGGCCACGTGCGGAGGGGGCCTCAGGCCAGCTGCACCTGTGGCTGAAGGTCTTTTAAAAAAATCAGTTGTAAATCCTTCATGTTTTAATGGGAGCATTTGTCACATTGAAATAATGGCCTAACACCTGCTTAGGGTTCACTAGAGGACGCTTCCAATAGAAAACCATGTCTTGGGAATGAAATAAATAAAAAAGTCGAAGGAGGAGCGATGCCCGCGGGTCTCCAATAAATAGACGAGCGCGGTTGTCATATTCAGTCTCTCTAGAGGACTCAGTTTGTCTAAGCTTTGTGTCGAAGGCTTAAATAAACTTAAAAACTCTGTGCATTTTATCTTGCTTAAGGCTGAATTATTCTAAAGTGTTGTGTCCTCTTTCTAGCATATCACTTGCAATTAGTTTGTGTTATCTAAAAGACGACATCCTGAGAAGACCAAAAAGACGAGCCGCGACAGACACAAACCTTGGACAAGTTCAAAGATGGCTAACCTTGACTTATTTTAAGAGGTCAAAAGGCCACATTTGGTTTCATATTTTTATGCTTATATAGCTGAGTGTATTTTCGTATTACATTATAGTTTTATGTTATGGCCTTATTCCAAAATACATGAAATTAATTTTTTTCCCTCAAGATTCTACACACAATACCCCACAATGACAATGCAAAAAAACTATTTTGAGATTTTTTTATTTTATAAAAAAAAAACTAATAAATTACATGTACTTAAGTATTCACAGCCTTTGCCATGAAGCTCGAAATTGAGCTCAGGTGCATCCTGTTTCTACTGATCATCTTTGAGATGTTTCTACAGCTTAATTGGAGTCCACCTGGAGTAAATTCAGTTGATTGGACATGATTTGGAAAGACACACACCTGTCTACATATAAGGTCACACAGTTGACAGTGCATTTCAGAGCACAAACCAAGCATGAAGTCAAAGGAATTGTCTGTAGACAGGATTGTCTCAAGGCACAATCTGGGGAAGGGTACAGAAACATTTCTCCTGCTTAGAACGTCCCAATGAGCACAGTGGCCTCCATCATCCAAAAATGGAAGAAGTTTGGATCCACTAGATCTCTTCTTAAAGCTGGCCACCTGTCAAAACTGAGCAATCGGGGAGAAGGGCCTTAGTCAGGGAAGTGACCAAGAACCATTGGGTTCAGACCTGAATCTGATTGTACATCTCTGGAGAGATCTGAAAATTGCTGTGCACCGACGCTCGCCATCCAACCTGATGGAGCTTGAGAGGTGCTGCAAAGTGGAATGTCCAAAGATAGGTGAGCCAAGCTTGTGGCATCATATTTAAGAAGACTTGAGACTGTAATTGCTGCCAAAGGTACATCAACAAATATTGAGGAAAGGGTGTGAATACTTATGTGCACGTGATTTCTTAGTTTTTTTATTTTTAATCCATTTACAAAAAATTCAAAAACCTTTTTTCGTGTTGTCATTGTAGGGTGTTGTGAGTAGAATCTTGAGGGGAAAAAATGAATTTACTCCATTTTGGAATAAGGCTGTAATGCCACTGTACATGTTGCACATGATTATACCTGCGTCTCTAATGGAAGCAAAGGTTAGATGCAATGTCAGGAGGATGGTAGCTCCTGGCATTTTTTGAACAAATTGGCAAATCAGCCAAAAGAATCCTGGCACCATGACCAACTTCCTGGCAGGAGGATCAGCCTAAAACAACTTCTCAGTCATTAGCCTCATGGTATAATGCAGCAGAGTCTGTCAGGACTATGCCATCAGAGATTCCTCAAACAAATGCCTGCTTGTGCCTAGTGCCATCCTCCACCTCATCAATGGGAAGTGGTGCAGGGTTTGAGGAATGCAGTGCTTCAATTCCTCTGTGAGCAGGCCAAGGGTCACTAGACCACAGATGGTGTGCTCAGATAGCTTGAAGAAATGTCTCCTTGTCTACGCCCAGTGCCCGACAGCTCATGTTCATGTCTCTCAATGCAGCCCATGATTACCACCATACTCTGCACAACTCCTCTGGATTGTATTATAGTACCCAAAGTACAAACATTAGCAACCCCAACACAATCACAGACTTTAATGTATCTTTTTTTATTAAACGTGATTTATTTGATCTCATAGAATTTTGATTAATTTTGTGTTGTTTGTTGAGGTACATCTGGTATATTTTTGTCTTTTTATCTCATTTTATTCCCATAACAGTATACTTATCTCAAATATTTCAAATTTAATCTCCAAATCACAAACTTTTTTTTTAAATCTCAGTAATCCTAATACTCTGTTGTGCACAGAAGTTTAAGCAATACGTTGAAGGTCTTTCAACAAAACACTTTGGAATTATGATTTTGAAAAAGCTCAATAGTCTGTTCAGTGAAATCCGTGTTTGAAAAATAAATCTGTCTTCTCGAGATAAACTCTTACAAATACAACTAATCTGTAGGCCTCCAAGTAAAACAGCTGGATTTTACTTTACATGTCCACTTTGATGAAAACTCCCAATTTCCTGCATGTAAAAAGAAAAAAAAAGATATACTTTGCTTTGCAGAGGTTGTGATTGAGAAGATAGGTTTACTGTAAGCATCTGGAAGATAAGATCGGAGTTCTTCCCTCATATGAGTTTGCTACGTCTACTCCATTTCCAAATGGAATTGTGGTTCCTGTACCTGTAGGTGAGAGGATCAGTGTACTCAGAAATGTGAAAGAAAGTGAAAAGATTTACATTAAATGATATTAAATATGTTTTCAACGGAATCTAGGTTCTGATGATAAATAGGTTTTAATGACGAGAGTGTGTACTGAAGCCTTCTGAAGAACTGGATCAACATTGTACACACATTATACACACACTCTCTCTTGAACATACACACAGAGTAGGTATAGTAGAAAGATTGTAAAGTCCAGCATCTGGAGTAGGATGCTGCTGGAACTCACATTATTGTTTTGGGTAGGCTAGAAACGTGAAGCAGTAATGTTGTTTTGGCTAAAATGGGAAGTGATCTATGCAAGTATCACATGTATTTGGATGTGGTTCCAAAATGTTTGTGCATGAAATGCCTTAATGGTCACAAGTTATGTGGTTCAGTTCTTAAACTGTGTTCACATTATTGCCATCTTTCACTCCATGTCAGATTGATCTATGCAGATCTTTACTGACCTTGAACGGTTGACAGCCAGAGGTGCCGAAAAGGGGAGAATAATGAGATGGATTCTAGTGGCCCATGATTGACAGGGGCCCAGAAATCCAATTATAATACTGACAAAATAATATCAATCAATCAATCAATCAACTTTTTTCTTATATAGCGCCAAATCACAACAAACAGTTGCCCCAAGGCGCTCCACATTGCAAGGCAAGGCCATACAATAATTATGAAAAACCCCAACGGTCAAAACGACCCCCTATGAGCAAGCACTTGGCCACAGTGGGAAGGAAAAACTCCCTTTTAACAGGAAGAAACCTCCAGCAGAACCAGGCTCAGGGAGGGGCAGTCTTCTGCTGAGACTGGTTGGGGCTGAGGGAAAGAACCAGGAAAAAGAGATCGATCACTAATGATTAAATGCAGAGTGATGCATACGGAGCAAAAAGAGAAAGAAACAGTGCATCATGGGAACCCCCCCACAGTCTACGTCTAAAGCAACATAACCAAGGGATGGTCCAGGGTCACCCGATCCAGCCCTAACTATAAGCCTTAGCGAAAAGGAAAGTTTTAAGCCTAATCTTAAAAGTAGAGAGGGTATCTGTCTCCCTGATCTGAATTGGGAGCTGGTTCCACAGGAGAGGAGCCTGAAAGCTGAAGGCTCTGCCTCCCATTCTACTCTTACAAACCCTAGGAACTACAAGTAAGCCCGCAGTCTGAGAGCGAAGCGCTCTAATGGGGTAATATGGTACTACGAGGTCCCTAAGATAAGATGGGACCTGATTATTCAAAACCTTATAAGTAAGAAGAAGAATTTTAAATTCTATTCTAGCATTAACAGGAAGCCAATGAAGGGAGGCCAACACGGGTGAGATATGCTCTCTCCTGCTAGTCCCCGTCAGTACTCTAACTGCAGCATTCTGAACCAACTGAAGGCTTTTTAGGGAACTTTTAGGACAACCTGATAATAATGAATTACAATAGTCCAGCCTAGAGGAAATAAATGCATGAATTAATTTTTCAGCATCACTCTGAGACAAGACCTTTCTGATTTTAGAGATATTGCGTAAATGCAAAAAGGCAGTCCTACATATTTGTTTAATATGCGCTTTGAATGACATATCCTGATCAAAAATAACTCCAAGATTTCTCACAGTATTACTAGAGATCAGGGAAATGCCATCCAGAGTAACGATCTGGTTAGACACCATGCTTCTAAGATTTGTGGGGCCAAGTACAATAACTTCAGTTTTATCTGAGTTTAAAAGCAGGAAATTAGAGGTCATCCATGTCTTTATGTCTGTAAGACAATCCTGCAGTTTAGCTAATTGGTGTGTATCCTCTGGCTTCATGGATAGATAAAGCTGGGTATCATCTGCGTAACAATGAAAATTTAAGCAATACCGTCTAATAATACTGCCCAAGGGAAGCATGTATAAAGTGAATAAAATTGGTCCTAGCACAGAACCTTGTGGAACTCCATAATTAACTTTAGTCTGTGAAGAAGATTCCCCATTTACATGAACAAACTGTAATCTATTAGACAAATATGATTCAAACCACCGCAGCGCAATGCCTTTAATACCTATGACATGCTCTAATCTCTGTAATAAAATGTTATGGTCAACAGTATCAAAAGCAGCACTGAGGTCCAACAGAACAAGCACAGAGATAAGTCCACTGTCCGAAGCCATAAGAAGATCATTTGTAACCTTCACTAATGCCGTTTCTGTACTATGATGAATTCTAAAACCTGACTGAAACTCTTCAAATAGACCATTCCTCTGCAGGTGATCAGTTAGCTGTTTTACAACTACCCTCTCAAGAATCTTTGAGAGAAAAGGAAGGTTGGAGATTGGCCTATAATTAGCTAAGATAGCTGGGTCAAGTGATGGCTTTTTAAGTAATGGTTTAATTACTGCCACCTTAAAGGCCTGTGGTACATAACCAACTAACAAAGATAGATTGATCATATTTAAGATTGAAGCATTAAATAATGGTAGGACTTCCTTGAGCAACCTGGCAGGAATGGGGTCTAATAAGCATGTTGATGGTTTGGATGAAGTAACTAATGAAAATAACTCAGACAGAACAATCGGAGAGAAAGAGTCTAACCAAATACCGGCATCACTGAAAGCAGCCAAAGATAACGATACATCTTTGGGATGGTTATGAGTAATTTTTTCTCTAATAGTCAAAATTTTGTTAGCAAAGAAAGTCATGAAGTCATTACTAGTTAAAGTTAATGGAATACTCAGCTCAATAGAGCTCTGACTCTTTGTCAGCCTGGCTACAGTGCTGAAAAGAATATGGGGGGGGGGGGGGTGTGTGTGTGTGTGTGTGTGTGCAGTGAGATTTCTTTTTATGGGGCACAAAATCCGTGGTGACGCCCCTGTTGACAGTACTAGACATTGTGCTGCTAGCATTATCCTTGTCATTAGCTCTGTTACATTAGCAACATTTAGTGTATCTTGGAATTCAAACTATTATTATAACATAATCACTTGTGCAGTTAAGTTCATAAATATTTGGACGGTGACATCATTTTTGTCTTTTTGCGTCTGTACACCAATGCAGTGGAGTTAACATTAAACAATCAAGATGTGGTTATATTGTTGAAATTTTCTTGTAATTTAAGGGATTAAGCAAAATTAAATCACCTGAACCATTTACGAATTTGTATACATTGTGCATCAGTAAAAGGGTATCACCGGTGCACCCAAAATGAAAGCCATCAGTGAGGCCTTGGAAGCTGCAGAAAAGGCCTCAAGATGGTTGTGGATCATGCGGGATAAGCAGGCTGGGCACACACGACCGGAATTGATCAATCCTGTTTGAGTCGCCTGGGCAAGGGGGTTCAAAATTGAAAGATCTGAAAGCCTCTATGACCCCCAAGGTACTTCACGAATGATGTGTCCAAGCGCATCAAAAGACATATCTCTCAATGAATTAAACAATGAACAAGTATAATCAGATTGTAACCAGATTTGAACTAGACGTCCTAAATGAGTGTATCTCAAATGAGCTCAAATCTAAGCATCTAGTTTAACTGAACCCTCTAAACTGCCTTTCTGTTGCACTGGTCTGGACAGGAAACTAATTTGTTGTTGCAGGAAATTCTGGTGTATTTTATTAGCATGAGGCTCTCTGCTCTTGTTGACACAGTCACCATCTGACACAACAATGGATAAGACTCACAAAATATTGTTTGTGCAATAACATGAACACAGCTTTAGTTTCATTTAAAATAGAGAGCGTAAAACAGTTACCAAAGGGCTGATCGCTGCATGGAAGGTGTGAACTGGCTGTGAATTTGCTACTGAGTTGTGTGGATGTGAAAGGACCAGAGGTAGGGTGGGGTTCAGGGTGGGGTGCGTGGCATTCTTAGGTTTAGTGCATTAGACAAATAAGGCTTCCCTAGGTGGGACTCATGCAGCAACAGGGGCACAAGGGAAAGGTGGTAAGTAGTACAAAGACAGTAATGAGAAGTGTGCAAACCATCAGCGTAACATAAAAGTATGTCATTTGGTGTACAACCAAATCCCTTACAGTGCCATAGTATGTATATTGTAATTACGGAATCAAACCCCAAACTTTGGCAGCATGAGATTAGACTTCCTACTCACTGGCTGTTTATGACTGAAGAGATTTTAAAGGATTATAAAATGGAAGAGGTAAAGGCAATGGATGGGTCCACTTTGAAACTGTGGTCACCCACAGGGAGGCAAGTAAAATTATTCCATGACAAATCAGATGGGACCATGTAGATGTTCCGAGGTCAACCATGTAGCAGTGGACCTTCTGGCTAAAGCCGCGGTCACACGGCACAAACAAAGGACAATGAAGCCCAAAAGAAACAAGAAATCTGGGCTTTCATTGCGTTTCGGAGACATCGGTTAACCTTCATCCAGCTTCGTTCCTCCAACTGGCATTTCATCATAATTTTTAAACTGTTGGAAAATTTGAACGAATACCGATGACGACCTCAATTCATCCATATTTCGTTTTCCTTTCTTTCTTGACGGTTTCTAATTGCTTGCTTAGTTTTCGTAACGTTAGCGTGTCGTTTGACTTTCATCCAACTTCGTCCAACCTCCCAAGTCCGACGTATTGAACGAAAGTTGATGAAATCTGAACAAATCAATAACTAAAGCTTTGACAAGCTGATCGACACATCCTTGTCTCACGAATGAATTGTCCATCTTTGGGAAGAAGAAGCAAAGTTTTCATACAGAAACAATAGCATTAAGAATGTTTTATCAAGTACTTTATTTACGCCCGTTCCAGCCTTTTGTTGCTGGCCTGCATGTGCACATATTTTGTTGTTGGGAAGACCAACAAAATTTCTCACCTATTGTCAAAACAAACAAAATCCTCCACCTGCAAGTACTGCGGACATGAGGGCAAAGCTGTCTCCACTTGGTTTTATACCCGCTTTTGGTCACGTCATCGTGTTTAAAGCATCAAGGTCAACGTTCGCTTCGATTTACTTTCGTTAGTTTCAGTTTTGTTTCAGTCCTTTCTTCACTCATGGTTCGCAGGCTTTTTGGTGATGGGAAAGGTGCAGGATCTTTTGTCCACCTTTTCTCGATGATTTGTGATTTTTTTTTTTTTTTACTTTTTATCCTTCATCCATCTGTCGCGTGTGCCATGTGACCGGGCCCTTAGAAGGTAAGGGGGAAAAAAAAAAAGACAAAACTCAGTTTTTCGTGTCTACATGTAAACACTGAAATGGTTTCTGAAAATCTTCACTTTGCAAAAGATCTATTTTCAATTATCTAAAATATAGTTTGCATGTAGACAAAAAAACCCAAAGCGCATAGAAAAAGCTCCATTTTCCAAAATATCCATATAGGTGTGAACAGGGCCTCAGGCTATAAACAGAGGGATTTGAACAGATTACTGTTTGAAACCCAGATTGAAATGCATTCCTGGCTCCTGAGTGGCAGCTCCCTGTTGACACAGACTTAATGATACCAGGAGGAGAATGAGGTGGCAAACGCAGGGAAGGCGAGTCCGTTGGAAGAGAGAAGAAGTGATGCAAGTCAAGAATGGAAACCTATGCTTGATAACTATGTGGTAGCCAATTCCATTTTTTGTGCACTCAGTTCCAAAATAAACAAAATTGTCGGGGAAAAAAAATACAGTTTCCTTAATGACTGAAACAAAAAGGAATGAATCCCCAACAAAACAGCAAGAGTCGCGTCAGTCAAGACCAAAGCACACTGAAAAGACAGAACAGAATCGAGGACGCTCACCATAATAAATCATGCAGTTTCTCAGTCAGGACTGTTTTTGCCGCATTACAGCCTGAGCCTGAGCCAACAAGCATGCGTCACACTGCACAACCCTTTTTTTTTTCTTCTTTTAAGGTGGATGTTTGTGATTTGGAGCTTCATGCTGGAATAAAACATTTGACAAAGAAACCAAACAAATACCTACAAATACACAATAAAACAACCCATAGAACACACCTATAGTATAGATAGGAAATGATGTAAAACATGGAGTTTGATTGCACATACACCTTCATGTGTACACAGGCAAACGACGAGCAACACAAACCAGACATTATCTGAACTGGCAGACTTGTACAGGAGATGAAGGCACTATTGCAAGCAAAATACAAGTACTATTTGTGACTTTCATCGCTAAACCCTCCATTTCCCGGTCCACTGTTGTGTACCTTGGGCTAGATGCCACATTGTGTGTCAGTAAATACAGACAGAAATCAGTGTGTTGCAGATATTTGCATTGGCGTTTGGGAAAAGTGCAAGAAGCTAGACCTGGGATAAGTATGAAACAGTTGGGTGATCAAAGACAGGTTGAGTATTTAAACACCAGAAAACATGAGGAGAATATTCTTTCACAAATGTTCCCATTAAAAGTTACGCTATCAACCCCTATCTGGACTGAGTGTGAAGAATAATGTCCTTCCTTTTCAACAGAAGATGGCAGATGAATTAACAACAGCTATTGGGTTGGAATATACAGAAGGTATGATTGGGTCTCACTATGAGTGTAGGGATAGAACAATTAACCAGTATGAGTTAAAAATTGGTTTTAACCCTCAAACAACCAAGTTATTTTAGCGACTAATATGGTAGGATAATTATAGCATCAAATATAGAAAAACCAGTGACTAGCAAATATGCTGGTACTTTAACACAAATCTCAATGAAGACACCAGTCATCCTTTGTGACAACCATGAGCTATTTTCATCCTCACTCTGGGCATCAAGAATCAGTCTTGATGCTTGTGCAGCTGTCAGCCTTGCTATTCTAGGTCTGCTGGTCATGATTCCCTGCAAAACAGTAAAATAGAATGATTAGAGTTGGCAAATTACAATGCTATAATGTCAAAAATCTCATAGATCTTCCAATAGGGGGTCATACGTGACCCTACAGAAGTTGGGATTATACTTGCCACCAGTGGTGGGCACTGTTCAGGTAATCTGATAACTGATAATTATCAAAGGTAATGTTTTTGTTAGCGGATTAGCTTTTCAGATAAGTTTTAAAACATCATCGGACCAATTATCTTCCGATAAAGTTAGTTTCGATAACTTTCAGTCCACTAACATTTTTTTTGGCTGGTAAAGTGAGCAAAGTTTAACAGTCAAAAACGTTTGTAAACCCTAAAATCAAACATTTTAATCCCTGTCATGTGCAGATCAGTGGTTTATGGCACACTGGCTGTCGCTTGTTGATGATGTCATCATTAAGCACAAGACGTGATTGGCCACTCGACACAGCGAGCATTGTGGGTACTGTAGTTCAGGTTCACTTTGGACGTTACACTGTTACGTCTGCTTGACACAAACAAAACGGACTAATTTTAACATTATTTTATTTTATTTCTTTGTGGCACAGGAAAATTTAATTGCAATCACACCATTTTGGATAATCAGGATGCTTTATGTGGAAAGTTTTCTTCAGAATTTAATGAATCCCACTGAAACTAACAGGTAAGAATTTATATTTACTACATGTCTTTTACTCTGCCAATCAATGCATCAATGGACGTATTTTGGTTGTTTAAGCTGCAGGGTTCAAAGCATGTGAAAAGCAGCAGCTTTTAGTTTGTAAATGATGATATATACAATACCGAGATAAACTGTGACTTCTAATACTGTGTTTTGCTGCTTTTGGAAGATGATGACAGTGTTTGAGGTTTTATTTTTTTATTCATTAATTTTTTATGCGTTCTTTTTGTGATTGTGATCCTTGAATTTACCCAGCAGCCCCTGCGGCATTTAAAGTGAAACTGGTTTACAAGGTTGGGTAGGATTACTTTGAAATGTAATCCAAAGGTAATCAGATTACAAGTAATCCAAATGTATGTACATACATACATGTAATCCACATGTATTCTTTCAAAGTAATCCTACCCAACCTTGCTGGTTTATCAGAAGCCAACAGTGTAATCTGATGTGGCCACGTCCAAATAAAGGTTATCAGTTATCTGTAATAAAGATACATTTTTAGCAGTTTATCAGTTTAGCATCATAAAAGATATATTTTTCAGTTATTAATGGTTATCCAAGATAAAGTTTTGGTTAGCTGTGCCCACCACCACTTGCCACACAGATCACCTGATCCTTGCAAAATTCTTTGAACAAATGCAGGACAAATAGATTGACAAATTCATGGCAGGAAACTTTTTCCTATTGAAATTAGAAAAATGCTGCACAAAAATATCTGCCCGGGGTCATAAATGATCTCACTCGGTCACTTGAGGGTTAATGTAACAGATAAAACTACATTGATACACAGAACCCTGAATTGATCTAAATGTATTATGAACTGGTCGATGGCTTGATTTTAAAATTCTAAATCGGTTGGGTTCGGTGTATTTTGCTGCTACTTCTGTGTATTCAAACTCAAAGATTGGAGTTAGACTCTCATGAGACTGGTCATCGGAACGTTCATTTTGCCTGTGAAGTAAAACCAAAATCAACATGTCTGATAGTGCTAGGCGATATAACAGGTAAATGTACCCATTTAAACTTTACGCTTGGTTTACAATTTGTTAATAATATTAGAGCAAGAAAGTGATGCTATGCTATTTGTGCTATACTAACAAAAGCTGACTTATTTTTCTAGGTTTATTCTATGCTTGCTTTCTGCTACTGTATGTGATGCTGCCCCCGGTGGTGAACAAAACCGAGCAGAGGCAGCTGAAGCACAGCACCAAAAACCTGATGAAGGTTCCTGGGTTTTCATGCAATATGTATTTCAAGGTAAACTACTTTTAGCTTATTCTAATTTCTCATTGAAAATAAATCTCAAAATTCAACAGAATCAAAGTACATAAAATACTTCCATAATAAAATATTATTCCTGAATCACATCACAGCTCATGTGCCTAGATATGTAATGTAGTATTTTATGAGGGAGAGATGCACACAGCTAGTTTTTACGTACTTTTCTCTTTGTGCTATGTGTAGCCAGAGGGGAGCACTAATGCAACAAAACATAGGTTTGTCAAATAGCATGGAAGCCAAAAAAGACAAGAATGGCCATTTTTGTACTTTTCTCACTTTTTGTCTAAAACATGCCCCACAATGCATATTAGTCATTGAATTACATCTTCAGTGATTTGCATCTTATAAAGTAGTAGGCTCACTGGTGATGGTCCTTTTCCCCAGATACCTTAGTGTGGCACAAACAAGAGTCTTCAACTTCCCCTGGATTGTGCGCCACTTCAAAAGCAGAAACTGATGCCCATTTACAGCAGGGTGAACTAAAACAGTGACGTGTACAACCCCTGGCAAAAATTATGGAATCACCGGCCTCAGAGGATGTTCATTCAGTTGTTTAATTTTGTAGAAAAAAAGCAGATCACAGACATGACACAAAACTAAAGTCATTTCAAATGGCAACTTTCTGGCTTTAAGAAACACTATAAGAAATCAAGAAAAAAAAAGATTGTGGCAGTCAGTAACAGTTACTTTTTTAGACCAAGCAGAGGAAAAAAATATGGAATCACTCAATTCTGAGGAAAAAATTATGGAATCACCCTGTACATTTTCATCCCCCAAATTAACACCTGCATCATATCAGATCTGCTCGAAAGTCTGCATCTAAAAAGGAGTGATCACACCTTGGAGAGCTGTTGCACCAAGTGGACTGACATGAATCATGGCTCCAACACGAGAGGTGTCAATTGAAACAAAGGAGAGGATTATCAAACTCTTAAGAGAGTAAATCATCACGCAATGTTGCAAAAGATGTTGGTTGTTCACAGTCAGCTGTGTCTAAACTCTGGACCAAATACAAACAACATGGGAAGGTTGTTAAAGGCAAACATACTGGTAGACCAAGGAAGACATCAAAGCGTCAAGACAGAAAACTTAAAGCAATATGTCTCAAAAATCGAAAAATTTACAACAAAACAAATGAGGAACAAATGGGAGGAGACTGGAGTCAACGTCTGTGACCGAACTGTAAGAAACCGCCTAAAGGAAATGGGATTTACATACAGAAAAGCTAAACGAAAGGCATCATTAACACCTAAACAGAAAAAAAACAAGGTTACAATGGGCTAAGGAAAAGCAATTGTGGACTGTGGATGACTGGATGAAAGTCATATTCAGTGATGAATCTCGAATCTGCATTGGGCAAGGTGATAATGCTGGAACTTTTGTTTGGTGCCGTTTCAATGAGATTTATAAAGATGACTGCCTGAAGAGAACATGTAAATTTCCACAGTCATTGATGATATGGGGCTGCATGTCAGGTAAAGGCACTGGGGAGATGGCTGTCATTACATCATCAATAAATGCACAAGTTTATGTTGATATTTTGGACAATTGAAAGGATGTTTGGGGATGATGAAATCATTTTTCAAGATGATAATGCATCTTGCCATAGAGCAAAAACTGCAAAAACATTCCTTGCAAAAAGACACATAGGGTCAATGTCATGGCATAGGGTCAATGTCAATGAGCAGATCTGATTTGATGCAGGTGTTAATTTGGGGGATGAAAATTTACAGGGTGATTCCATAATTTTTTCCTCAGAATTGAGTGATTCCATATTTTTTTCCTCTGCTTGGTCTAAAAAAGTAACCGTTACTGACTGCCACAATCTTTTTTTCTTGATTTCTTATAGTGTTTCTTAAAGCCAGAAAGTTGCCATTTGAAATGACTTTAGTTTTGTGTCATGTCTGTGATCTGCTTTTTTTCTACAAAATTAAACAACTGAATGAACATCCTCTGAGGCCGGTGATTCCATAATTTTTGCCAGGGGTTGTATTCTTCCAGGATACAGATAGGTAGCATGACCAGGAATCCACTCCAGGTTTACATACTGGAGGTCCAAGTTCTATTCCATTGAGCTAACTGCTCTGCACATCTTTATGCTGCATTTACACATAGGCAAGATGCGTTACGAATGTCATATTTGCGTAGTTTTTGGCACATGCCTGACATTCTTAACATGACTTAACACATCTGAATAGGTTTATTAAGAGTGTGCGTTGGTGTGTGATATTCATGATTTTCATGGAGCATGTTTTTGGCTGTCAAAAAAAATCTTCCACAAATGTCACGCACCACCCTCATTTTGCCTTATGTCGTGGAGGTCACAACTGAGCATGATGATCCATCTTGATAGTTTCTTTGTCAAATGTTTTATTCCAGCACTCCTGCAGGTGTTCCACCTGCTGCATGTGCCTGATGTTTGGGAAAATGAGCGAGATGAGACCCGTGTGGAGCCACACATCTGGCTCTCTCTGTCTCCTCCTCCTTTCTGTGCCACTCCATGGCACAGAGCCCAACTAAGCATAGAGTCACAAAGTTCTTCTGCTATGGATTTTGAGGAGCAAACTGGAGCAATCTGAATTGTTCAGCAACTGATGGTAGAATGAAAATGGGGGAGTGTGTGGAAACAATTTGCCTCATTCACACTCTGACAGAACGTAACGCGCTGTTACGCGTGATAGGGTGCAACAACGCATAACATTATTCTTGACCGTGTGTAATAGTTCCTGATAATTCTCCAGCAACATGTCCCATTTATCATAACACGTGATAATAGTTTGCAGCAGTTCCTGAGGACACGTGACGCCTCTGCCCCAAATCATCACATTCATGATCAGTGGCCAAGAAAGTATACTTCGTGACATTCGTGACTTGCTGTCATTATGTGTAAATGCAGCATTAAATGTAAGTTATATTAAGTATTGGAAACTAAAGCCATCTTGACACTTGCATGAATTTTGGCTCCGCACTGCCACGCAATTTGTTGTGCCAATGCGTGCCATTAGATGGTACGCTTGAAAAGCCACCTTGACACATGCACAAATTTGGTCCTTGTGCTGACGCACAATCTTGCGTGCTAGTGCGTAAACTCATCATAAAATGTTGTAAACTGTGCAAGGCCCTGCGTGCAATGACACACATTGACACGCAGTGTTTGCGAATAGGCTGTGCAATGTTCACAGCTAGTTCGCACAAGTGGCACCCAATTTATGCACCACGCACAGTTCACACACAGTTTACAACACTTTACGACAAGTTTACTCATTGGCACCACAATTGCGTGTTAATGCAGAATCAAACTTGTGCAAGTGTCAAGGTGGCTTAAGACTAAATGTGGCAAAGCATGTTTGTTTCTCTTCTAGCACTGAATGGCCGCTGTTATGGTGAAAGACAGAATGCGTCGTCTACGGTGAATTGTCAGCCTACTTTCCTGACTGACTATTAAACCGGAAAAGAGGCGCTGATTCATCTCCCCCTCAGTCATTTCCATCTCTTGTGTCCCATAAATGGCACAGTACCAACAGTTAACTAAATATTTAGGACCAAAACTTGTATGTTTCACATTTCTGCATAATCCCCAGCTACGTGTGCATTTTCCAATCTGTCCCTTAGCTTTATGTCAGATTTGGATTCTGGTAAGTGAATAACGTGTCTGTGATGATACACAAATGTCCTTGATGTCCACATTTGCAGCATTAGAGGGAGAAGTGAACACAGCAGATATAGTTTAGAGACAAAAGAAACAATCTAGCCCAAGGTTCAGACACACACACACACACACACACACACACACACACACACACACACACACACACACACACACACACACACACACACACACAAACACAAACACTCATACCCTCACACAACTGTTCCCTTCTCTTTCTCCAGGCAGCAGACAAGGCAGTAAGTACATTTGGGGTAACACAAAGTCAGTCCGTTCAGAAATCCAGTGGATCCTCCTCCACAAGGCCGTGACTGGCACTGGTCCTGCCTCCACCTTTCAACGGCGTCCCGTCACTTTCAGGTTTTGCTACAGGGGCCGGGGTGTGTCCCGATTCCCCATCAGGGACACTCCATGGATCATTGGTAGGTGGGTAGAAATCATCATCAAAGCCACAGAAGCCTTCGTCCACGCCTTGGTCATAGCGCTGGTAAGTGGAGGCATGCACCTCGTTCTCGCGGGCTGCGATTTCCAGCGTACTGTTCCACATGCCATAACCAAAGTAGATAAGCACACCTGAGAAGACAAAAAATGCACATCAACTGACATATCAGGCAGAAGGATATCTTTCAGTGTGCAAAAAGCATTTAGAATTTTTGACATTACATATTATTGTGGACAAACCAAAAACGAGCAGTGATTCAACACCTAGGCCTGATTTATTAAGATTCCAGATAAGGAGTGTTAAATTGTTTGGGCAATCTGACCTTTTCTGACTAATTTACTAAGAGTAAATGCACAATTGATAGCAGACTGTAATGTGACCTAGACAGCAGTATGTATATGAGGATTTTGATGTGTTAATGGCCATAAGCGCAAAGTAAATTTAAATGAGCCACTTAAGTTACTGGAGGCAGACAGGCTAGTACAGGGGTGGCCAAGTTCGGTCCTCGAGAGCCACCTTCCTGACACTCCTAGTTGTCTCCCTGCGCAACACACCTGAATCCAATGAAAGGCTCATTAAGTCTGCTAACGAGTCTTTTATTGGATTCAGGTGTGTTGGAGCAGGGAGACAACTACGAGTGTCAGGAAGGTGGCTCTCGAGGACCGAACTTAGCCACCCCTGGGCTAGTATCTCACAAAGCAGCAAATGCTGAGGAATGCAGGGAATTTCTGCTACCCTCGGGAAAGAATTGCTTTATCTGGCTGCTGCTGCTGCAGCTATCCTGCTCCAGAAGAGAAGGAAACGAGGAAGAAAAAGAAGAAAGGAAGGAGAAAAGGTACATTGTTTGGGTCAGAGAGTGGCACTGGGGCAGGGGTGGCCAATTTCGGTCCTCGGGAGCCACATTTCTGACACTCTTAGTTGTCTCCAGTGATGCCGGTAACGCGTTACTCTAATCTGACCACTTTTTAGTAACGAGTAATCTAACATGTTAATCTTTCCAAATCAGTAATCAGATTAAAGTTACTTCTTCAAGTCACTGTGTGTTACTATTATTTTTGCATTGTGGGTGGATAGCAGCATTAAACATGGTCCGTGGGCAGCAGGTCGGGGTTCGACTGAACTACACACTTTAAGCGAGCTGTGAGCTTTTCATCCGCGGTTTTCTGCAGCAGCTACGACTTGTCCTCACCTCTTAAAGTGCTGTGACAACAGCACACCTGCACTGAGCTTTACAAAGACATTTTTATGCTTTTTTTTCTCCGAGCCGCTCCATATCTGCTGCTAAAAACAGCTGATCCTCCGCGATGCATCAACAACTAACACTATTTTCCACTCAAATGCACATAAACTCTCTTTCTGAGGACCATATGATGTGAAAACGCAATAAAACCTCCTTACCTGTAAATCTGGTCATGTTTTCTGCATAAATAAATGTTATGCATTCTTTGTGCTCAAACGCCAAAGCAGGGGCGAAGCCAGATGGAATGGGGGTGTGGGGCAAGGATGTGCCCCCCACAACACCCCTAGATTAAACTACTAATACTACTTAAAATAATAATAATTTCAACGAGTAAAATGTTTAGAGAGAATTTAAATGTTAGAAAAATGTTAGAATAAATTTAATAGTTACATTTATAAACAATGTAGGTTAAAAAATGCAAGTTTTACTGTTACAGTGCTGTCAACAGTTAAATATGAGGTCAAGAAAGAGGTCTTTATTTTACTTTTTATAAAACAAGTATTTATTTTCATTGAAGCCAAGAAAGGCAAAACAGGTATCACTGTCATGTTGAGGTGGCAGAGGGTTGTTGTCGGCAGCTGGGGAAAGTAACTAAAAAAGTAACTAGTAATCTAACTTAGTTACTTTTCCAATTGAGTAATCAGTAAAGTAACTAAGTTACTTTTTCAAGGAGTAATCAGTCATCAGTAATTGGATTACTTTTTCAAAGTAACTGTGGAAACACTGGTTGTCTCCCTGCTCCAACACACCTGAATCCAATGAAAGGCTCATTAAAAGTCTGCTAACGAGTCTTTCATTGGATACAGGTGTGTTGGAGCAGGGAGACAACTAACAGTGTCAGGAATGTGGCTCTCGAGGACCGAACTTGGCCACCCCTGCACTGGAGGATCTAAGGGAGAGGGGGGCAGAATTAAATAGCTGTGTTACAACTCTCTAGGGTACAGAGTTTAATTGGCCGTTTTTGACTACTTTTGGTTTTACCTTCTTAATTTACCTTTAAAAACTTTTAAAACACACTAGTTTTAAAATTATTTTATGTTGTGTTTTATGATAAATGTTCGATGTGTTTTTCACGTCTTGGGGCTTCGGCAGTTTATGTAAGTCGATTTTCCGTTTTACAGACAATAAAGTTTTATCTTATCTTTACTGCTTTGTTTGGTGTCATTTTTCATCAATAAACCCAAATTCACATAAAAACATAACCTCCAAATAGAAAATACTATGTTTTTTACTGTGAAAAGCACAAACATATTTAACAACCCTTTTTTAATAACTTAGAATGAAAATATAAATGGTAAGTTTCAAAAACATATGTACAAATGTAGCAAACAACAAAGTTATGTACAACTATTTACATTAAAATGCAGGAAATGCTTCAGGTTTTTTTTTTTTTTGTATAACTATTTACAAAACAATAAGATGCCACACTAATTTTGTGCCAATTCATCTCAACTTGTTAGTAAAATTTATAGCAATTGCCTGTTCCAAATGTCCAAAATACATGCTTGAATAGCCTGAGATTGAAGGAAAATGTACCCTTAACTTCAAAATTTTCAAGGGGCATGCCCCTGCACCCCCACCCCCTCCCCCCATTCAAGTCCTCCCTTCTAGGAAACCTGGATCCGCTCGTGTTGTCAAGGTAATTTTGACAAGTTACTTTTTTAGTTGCTTTATACAGTTGCTTTATGCAGTTACTTCATTAGCAGCTTTATGCAATTACTTTATTAGAATTTGCCAAAAACTTGCAACCAGTAATCAGGGTTGGGTAGGATTACTTTGAAATGTAATCCAAAAGTAATCAGATTACAAGTAATCCAAATGTATGTACATACATAGAGTAGTGTTCAGAATAATAGTAGTGCTATGTGACTAAAAAGATTAATCCAGGTTTTGAGTATATTTCTTATTGTTACATGGGAAACAAGGTACCAGTAGATTCAGTAGATTCTCACAAATCCAACAAGACCAAGCATTCATGATATGCACACTCTTAAGGCTATGAAATTGGGCTATTAGTAAAAAAAAGTAGAAAAGGGGGTGTTCACAATAATAGTAGCATCTGCTGTTGACGCTACAAACACAAAACTATTATGTTCAAACTGCTTTTTTAGCAATCCTGTGAATCACTAAACTAGTATTTAGTTGTATAACCACAGTTTTTCATGATTTCTTCACATCTGCGAGGCATTAATTTTGTTGGTTTGGAACCAAGATTTTGCTCATTTACTAGTGTGCTTGGGGTCATTGTCTTGTTGAAACACCCATTTCAAGGGCATGTCCTCTTCAGCATAAGGCAACATGACCTCTTCAAGTATTTTGACATAGCCAAACTGATCCATGATACCTGGTATGCAATATATAGGCCCAACACCATAGTAGGAGAAACATGCCCATATCATGATGCTTGCACCACCATGCTTCACTGTCTTCACAGTGAACTGTGGTTTGAATTCGGAGTTTGGGGGTTGTCTCACAAATTGTCTGTGGCCCTTGGACCCAAAAAGAACAATTTTACTCTCATCAGTCCACAAAATATTCCTCCATTTCTCTTTAGGCCAGTTGATGTGTTCTTTGGCAAATTGTAACCTCTTCTGCACGTCTTTTATTTAACAGAGGGACTTTGCGGGGGATTCTTGCAAATAAATTAGCTTCACTCAGGTGTCTTCTAACTGTCACAGCACTTACAGGTAACTCCAGACTGTCTTTGATCATCCTGGAGCTGATCAGTGGGTGAGCCTTTGCCATTCTGGTTATTCTTCTATCCATTTTGATGGTTGTTTTCTGTTTTCTTCCACATGTCTCTGTTTTCTTTTTTTTTTGTCCATTTTAAAGTGTTTTCTTTTTTTTTTTTGTCCATTTTAAAGCATTGAGATCATTGTAGATGAACAGCCTATAATTTTATGCACCTGCATATACGTTTTCCCCTCTCCAATCAACTTTTTAATCAAACTACGCTGTTTTTCTGAACAATGTCTTGAACATCCCATTTTCCTCAGGCTTTCAGAGAGAAAAGCATGTTCAACAGGTGCTGGCTTCATCCTTAAATAGGGGACACCTGATTCACACCTGTTTGTTCCACAAAATTGACAAACTCACTGACTGAATGCCACACTACTATTATTGTGAACACCCCCTTTTCTACTTTTTTTTTTTTACTAATAGCCCAATTTCACAGCCTTAAGAGTATGCATATCATGAATGCTTGGTCTTGTTGGATTTGTGAGAATCTACTGAATCTACTGGTACCTTGTTTCCCATGTAACAATAAGAAATATAGTCAAAACCTGGATTAATCTTTTTAGTCACATAGCATTACTATTATTCTGAACACTACTGTACATGTAATCCACATGTATTATTTCAAAGTAATTCTACCCAACCTTGCTAGTAATGTAACTTATAAGGTAACTAGTAATCTAATTTGGTTACTCTTAAGATTGAGCAATCAGCAAAGTAACTAATCAGCAAAGTAACTAATAGTTACTTTTCTGAGTACTAAATCTTAAAAATAACTAAGTTAGATTATGAGTTACTTTATTAATTAAATTCAGCAGCTGCCGACAAGTTGTCCGCAGCTGCTAATGAAGTAACGGTATGAAGTAACTGTAAAATACAACTGTATAAAGTAACGAATGAAGTAACTTTCCAAAGTTACTTTGCCAACACTGCTCGTGAGTGTTTGTGAATTGAAAAGAACTTTCGTGACGTGTTACAACCATTTACAAATGCTTAAATCTATTTTGCAGATGTTTGCAACTGTTTGGAGACAAATAAATTCACTTAAAAATTTGTAACGTTCAAAATTTATACACAACAAGAAATACTGTTTGCAATCCTAAAAACTGTGTGCCAACTGCTCTGCAACCTTTTACTAACACTGACAAAACCCAAAAATTGCAACCTTTGTCAGCATTCGCCACTCCATGAAATACTAGCCTTAATGCTATCTATATTACAAGGGTAGGCTGAAAAGTTCTAAGGCTCACTATAATGCAGTTAATGCATTACTCCTTCATGGGAGCCTTAGAACTTTTCAGCCTACCCTCGTATATTTAGTATTGTACATATTTTATATTATTTTTGTATTTACTATCATTTTTAATGTTTGACTCATTTATTTTTCATTTTGAAGTAAATTTCTTAAATTCTAAAACTCAGATGTTACTTTAATCTTACCATAACTTGTCAGCTGTTGTTGTTGGTTCAGATGGCACAATAGTGATTCCTGAACATAATAATAATAACATACATTTAACATTTGTTTGTAGACTAAGTAAAATAGCATGAAAGTAACGTCAAACATTACTTTCATGCCATTGTCACACTCAGTCAATAATGGTGAAACAAATCACTGTATTTTTTTCCAAGTTCCTTCTGTACCAGAGCAACAAGTTGTTGAGATCAAGGAGGAAAAATGCACCATTTCAATTAATATGTGACACTGAGAACATAAAATAAAACAGTATATTGTTTATTACAAATTATTTATCAGTAATACAATTGAAACAGGTTAATGTGAATAATTGCATGGCAGGTCCATTTAAGCTGTGTGCACCCATAAAAGTTTCTGCTTGTGCTCCTAAAATTGTCAGTTCAGGGCTACAGTGCTCCTGGTAATAAAAATTTAACAACTTAGTGTGGAGCCCTGTAGGAGGATCGGAGTGCTTTAAAGGGATAGGGTCGAAGCCATTCTGTTTGGTCTGCAGGATATTGGACAGGAGACAGAACTCCTGGTCCTCTGCAGCTGGGGGCTTAATTCAGCTGGACTGCAATTATATTGTGCTTCTGCATCTGACTGCATCAAATAAATCATTACTTAGGTTGTCTCAGAGGAGGTGGGCCACTTGTATTTTAAAAACTGCAGCTACAATATTTTGGCCATGTGGTGCAGTGCCACAGTGCTGAGGACCCTGGCTAATGGAAAAGTCCAAGGGAATGTCCACCATCTACCTCGCTACAAAAGATAGATGGCTACTTTCAGGAGGAGCAGATGGACTGGATATCTGTCTCAGAGGTGGTCAAGGACCCAAAGTAGTTCCACTGTGTGGTGAATGTGAAAATTCAGGAATATTTTTGTTCATAATATCTACTGCAAACACTGATAACTAAGAAAGTAAAAAAAAAAAGAAAAAAAAAAGCCTTGTTTAATGAAAATTTGATTTTTTTTAATTCTTTTTTTTACATAAGAAAAAAGTGTCTTATTTTGGGAAAATGTATGTCAATCTTTCTTAAGTCTTTTCCAGCTACTATCAAGCTGTATTTAGCCAGTAACAAGAAAAGACAATGGATTTCAAATAATCTAAGCAAAGGAACAAGATTGTTTTCCTTATTTTAAGACAAAGGCTAATGTTAAAATAAGAATTCTGTCTAGTTTTAAGGTATATTTTGATTATTCAGTGCCTAGACATTTTGGCTAGATTTCGGATTATTTGGCTTATTTTGAGAGGGGAAGATTTTGCAGTGTCTGACTGTGCAGGGTTGAGAGCAGATTCAAGTGAAAGGCACTGGACGGGCAATGTATAACCTGCATGTATACATAATACTATGGTATATAATGTTTACGGGCCAATTTTCATAATATTATTACCATTTAATTTGAAATTATTTACTCATTGAAATATACTTTACATGATATCAGGGGTAGACTGTGTTAAGACAGGAAGAAGAGACAGTTGAGTTGTCCTTGCTCGCTGTGAGGTATGTTTAGTTCAACAGTTAATAAAGTGAAATCAGGTACTTTAAGTTTATTGGTGCAACAATGAACAATTAAATTATACTGTGCTTCCACCAGCACACACAGTGGGGCAAATAAGTATTTGATCCACTATCGATTTTACATGTTTTCCCACCTACAAGGGATGGAGAGGTCTGTAATTTTTATTGTAGGTACACGTCCACTCTGAGAGACAGAATCTACAAAAAAAAATTATTGCATGAATTAAGTATTTGATACAACAGAAAAAAAGACGTTAATATTTGGTATAGAAACCTTTGTTTGCAGTTACAGAGGTCAGACGTTTCCTGTAGTTTTTGACCAAGTTTGCACACTGCAGCAGGGATTTTGAGCCACTCCTCCATACAGATCTTCTCCAGATCTTTCAGGTTTCGAGTTTCAACTCCCTTCAAAGATTTTCTATTGAGTTCAGGTCTGGAGACTGGCTAGGCCACTCCAGGACCTTGAAATGCTTCTTACGGAGCCACTCCTTGGTTGCCCTGGCTGTGTGTTTGGGGTCATTGTCATGCTGGAAGACCCAGCCATGACCCATCTTCTATGCTCTTACTGAGAGAAGGAGGATGATTGCCAAAATCTCCTCATTCATGACCCCATCCATCCTCCCTTCAATACAGTGCAGTTGTTCTGTCCCCTCTGCAGAAAAGCACCCCCAACAATGATGTTTCCACCCCCCATGCTTCATGGTTGGGAAGGTGTTCTTGGAATTGTTCTCTTCCTCCAAACATGGCGAGTGGAGCTGATACCAAGAAGCTCTATTTTGGTCTCATCTGACCACATGACCTTCTCCCATGCCTCCTCTGGATTATCCAGATGGTCACTGGTGAACTTCAAATCGGCCTGGACATGTGCTGTCGTGAGCAGGGGGACCTTGCGTACCTGGCGTTGTGTGTTACTAATGTAATCTTTGTGATTGTGGTTCCAGCTCTCTTCAGGTCATTGACCAGGTCTTCCCGTGTAGTTCTGGGCTTTCTCAGAATCATCCTTACCCTACGAGGCGACATCTTGCATGGAGCCCCAGACCAAAGAAGACTGGCTGTCATCTTGTGTTTCTTCCATTTTCTAATAATTACACCAACAGTTATTGTCTTCTCACCAAGCTGCTTGCCTGTTATCCTGTAGTCCATCCCAGCCTTGTGCAGGTCTACAATTTTGTCCCTGGTGTCCATGGACAACTCTTTGGTCTTGGCCATGGTGGATAGATGATTGATTGAAGTGTGAATGATTGAAGTGTGTGGACAGGTGTCTTTTATACAGGTAACAAGTTCAAACAGGTGCAATTAATAGAGTTAAAGAGTATAGAATAGGAGGGTTTCTTAAAGAAAAACTAACAGGTCTGTGAAAGCCAGAGTTCTTGCTGGTTGGTATGCTTATTTCATGCAATAAACTGCAAATTAATTATTTAAAAATCATACAAAGTGAAATAATAAAAATACAGAACGCTCCATTCTTTGTATGTAGGAAAACTTGCAAAATCAACAGTGGATCAAATACTTACTTGCCTCACTGTAATAATATTAGTAATAATATAAGTTCACTTCAGCGTGGAGCAAAATACATTTTTATGGGGCAGTAATCTTAATTTGATCATAGTACGGTGACAGGTAGGATGACAAACACATATCACAGAAGAGTAGATTATTGGTCTTGGCAGTGTCTGGTTTCAGTCACTCTTTCGTTCTCTCTAGCGCTCAGCTGTCAACAACACATCTCTTACTTTCCAAACACGCTACAGTCACCACTTACAACCCTTTCTTGACTGCCTTCTGGCATTCCTGAGTGAACACCTACGCCTGCCTACTTGCTAAATTCAATAAACACTTGTGGCCACATGTGCGGTTGTCAACGCGCTTCAATGAGTAAATCAAACTCCTCAGTTACAGACTGTACATTGCAATGGCGCGTCCACACTATCCAATACTGATGAATGCCTGAAATACAGGACAAACTGGAATTGCTTTTTAATTAATCAACACACTACAAAGGTAACACCAAAAATATGAAAAGCCCACATTAAACAGAATTTGTTGTGTGGGCCGCTGAAGAGGAGGTACTGCTGGCCCACCACCACCAGAGGGCGCCCTGCTTGGAGTGCGGGCTCCAAGCACGAGAGGGCGCCAGACCCAGAAGAAGTGACAGCTGTCACTCATCCTCTGCACCAGCTGTCACTCGTTCATCATCACCACCATAAAAGCCGGACTGCAACTCCACCTCCCCGCCGAGAAATCGACTACCATTACCAAGGTAATTTCTCTGTGAACTTAAGACTGTGTATCTGTCTAAACTCTTCTTTGCAGCCGTTTTCCTGTCGGTGAGACTCGTCTGTGGAGGTGGCGTTTGAGGTGTTCAGCGACGGCTTCGCAACACCTCCCACCCAGATAAGTGCTCAAACAGGAGCTGCACGAGTGTGTGCTTGGAGGTGGAGGCGCTTCCTCCCTCGTTAACTGTGGATTTACTGAGTGTGCGGACTCACACTCACTCATCATATTTCTGCTTTCTGCCAGCAGTACCAGGGTCGACAGCCGAAGACAGAGGCCACCTGGGGACTCGGGACTTGGCGGCTCCGGTGTTCTTCAGACCGTTGGTGGTGGAAGCCGTGTGGGACGCAGCTTCTCTCTCGTTGGGGGTCTTCTATCTTCGAGCCTGCCCACACGTCACCTGGTGTTAAATTGACTGTGCAGATTACAGTACGTTTTGTTGTGTATTATCGCAACATTAAATTGTTACCTTTTTGGCTTATTCATTGTCCGTTCATTTGCGCCCCCTGTTGTGGGTCCGTGCTACGACACCTTCCCAACAGGATTTCTCGGCCATCGTCATGGATTCCGAGGGGCGTCAACCCGAGCTTGAACGGCCAATGGAAGAGCTAGGAGCGCAGGCGTCAGCGGGAGGCATGTTGAGTGAGCTGCAGAATATCTTAACCGCCTTCACAGCTCAGTTAGATTTAGTGACCGAGCAGAGTGTCCTCCTTAATCGGAGGGTGGAGGCTCTCACCGCCAGGGTGGAAGCGCGCGATCAGGGTGCTGCTGCAGCCACTCCTCTGGCTGGTCCTGGGCCTGTATCAGACGTTCCACTGGTCATTCAACGAACCCCCCCACCGTCCCCTGAAGCATACATAAGCCCTCCGGAACCGTACGGGGGCTGTGTCGAGATGTGCGCGGACTTCCTCATGCAGTGTTCGCTCGTCTTTTCACAGCGCCCTGTCATGTACGCATCAGATGCTAGCCGGGTGGCTTATGTTATTTATTTGCTTCGAGGAGAGGCACGCGCATGGGCTACGGCGCTTTGGGAGCAGAATTCACGGCTCCTAACGTCTTATACTGGGTTTGTACGGGAGTTCAAACAAGTGTTTGATCATCCCAACAGAGGCGAGACCGCTTCGAACGTGCTGCTGTCGATGAGACAGGGGCGCCGTAGCGCAGCCGAGTATGCAGTCGACTTCCGCATCGCGGCGGCGAGGTCCGGCTGGAATAACGTTGCGCTCCGCGCCGCCTTTGTAAATGGACTGTCCCCGGTCCTTAAGGAGCACCTACTGGCTAAGGAGGAACCGCGGGATTTTGACGGGCTTGTCGATTTAGTTATACGCTTAGACAACCGTTTAAACGAGCATCGTCGGGAGCAGGCCGGGGGGCGTGACCGGGCATGAGCCGTCCCTCCCCCTTCCAGTTCCGACAAGGTGACGTCGTCCCCACGCTTCACTGCCAGAGAGCTCCGTGTGGCTACAGCTCCCCCTGCTGAGGAGGCTAGGGACACGAGCAGGGCCAAATTAAGATCAAATATCAGACAAAGGAGGCTGGCCCGCGGGGAGTGTTTTGTCTGTGGCTCTTGCGAGCACATGCAGAGGGACTGCCCCCAAACGGTCAAACTACAACGCCCGTCCTTAGAAACTGGGCTAAGGGTGGGCCATAACACGCACGCAGGAAAACCCCGCGAATCTGCACGAATCCCAGTAACAATCCTTTGTGGGGATTTAACCCTTCACGCCCCAGCACTGGTAGACACGGGGTCTGAAGGGAATCTGCTGGACAGCAGATGGGTAAAGGAAGTAGGGCTCCCTCTGGTGGCTCTGCCGACACCATTGCGGGTGCGAGCACTAGATGGCACCCTGCTTCCATTAATCACACATCAGACACAACCAGTGACTTTGGTTGTGTCTGGGAATCACAGGGAGGAGATAGTGTTCCATGTAACACCTTCTACCTCCCGAGTGATTTTGGGCTTTCCATGGATGGTGAAGCACAATCCCCGGATAGATTGGCCGTCCGGGGTAGTCACGCAGTGGAGCGAAACCTGCCACCGGGAGTGTTTAGGATCCTCGGTCCCTCCCGGCACTACGGCTAATGAGGAGGTCAAAGTTCCCCCCAATCTATCGGCGGTGCCAAAGGAGTACCATGATCTTGCTGACGTTTTCAGCAAAGATCTGGCGCTCACTCTTCCCCCGCACCGACCGTATGATTGTGCCATCGATTTGGTCCCGGGCGCTGAGTACCCGTCCAGTAGGTTGTACAACCTCTCACGTCCGGAACGCGAATCAATGGAGACCTACATCCGGGACTCCTTAGCTGCCGGGCTGATCCGGAACTCCACCTCCCCGATGGGTGCTGGTTTCTTTTTTGTGGGTAAAAAAGAAGGCGGACTCCGTCCATGCATTGATTACAGAGGGCTGAACGAGATCACGGTTCGCAACCGATACCCGTTACCTCTGTTGGATTCAGTGTTCACGCCCCTGCATGGAGCCCAAATTTTCACTAAATTGGATCTTAGAAACGCGTACCACCTGGTTCGGATCCAGAAGGGAGACGAATGGAAGACGGCATTCAACACCCCGTTAGGTCATTTTGAGTACCTGGTCATGCCGTTCGGCCTCACTAACGCCCCCGCGACGTTCCAAGCTTTGGTAAATGACGTCTTGCGGGACTTCCTGCATTGGTTCGTCTTCGTATATCTGGACGATATACTCATCTTTTCCCCGGACCCTGAGACCCATGTCCAGCATGTACGTCAGGTCCTACAGCAGTTGTTGGAGAACCGGCTGTTTGTGAAGGGCGAGAAGTGCGAGTTCCACCGCACTTCTTTGTCCTTCCTGGGGTTCATCATCTCCTCCAACTCCGTCACCCCTGATCCGGCTAAGGTTGCGGCGGTGAGAGATTGGCCCCAACCAACAAGCCGCAGGAAACTACAGCAGTTCCTAGGCTTTGCAAATTTCTACAGGAGGTTCATTAAAGGTTACAGTCAGGTAGTTAGCCCCCTGACTGCCCTGACCTCCACCAAGGTCCCCTTCGCCTGGCCGGATCGGTGCGAAGCCGCGTTCCAGGAGTTGAAACGCCGGTTCTCGACTGCACCAGTTCTGGTGCAGCCTGATCCTGATCGCCAGTACACAGTAGAAGTGGACACCTCTGACTCAGGGATAGGAGCCGTGCTGTCCCAGAGCGTGGAGGCTGATAAGGTTCTCCATCCTTGTGCCTTTTATTCCCGGAGGTTGACCCCCGCTGAACGGAACTATGACGTCGGCAATCGGGAACGTCTTACGGTGAAGGAGGCTCTTGAAGAGTGGAGACACCTGCTGGAGGGGGCATCGTTGCCCTTCACAGTTTTCACGGACCATCGGAACCTGGAGTACATCCGGACCGCCAAGCGGCTGAACCCCAGGCAAGCCCGCTGGTCTCTGTTCTTCGGGCACTTTGACTTCCAGATCACGTATCACCCCGGGACCAAGAACCAACAACCAGATGCATTGTCCCGGGTGCACGAAGAAGAAGCCAAAGTGGGGCTGTCGAACCCCACCGAGACCATCATCCCCGAGTCCACTGTCGTGGCCACCCTCACCTGGGACATGGAGAAGACCATCCGGGAGGCCCTGACAAGGAGCCCGGACCCGGGGACTGGCCCCAAGAACCAACTGTACGTCCCACCAGAGGCAAGAGCTGCCGTATTGGACTTCTGTCACGGGTCCAAGCTGTCCTGTCATCCCGGAGTGCGTAGGACTGTGGCAGTAGTCCAGCAGCGCTTCTGGTGGGCGTCCCTGGAAACCGACGTCCGGGACTACGTCCAGGCCTGTACCATCTGCGCCAGGGGCAAGGCAGACCATCGGAGGACGACGGGCCTCCTCCAACCCCTGCCAGTGCCTCATCGCCCCTGGTCTCACATCGGCCTGGATTTCATCACGGGCCTCCCGCCGTCCCAGGGCAACACCGTGATTCTCACGATAGTGGACCGGTTCTCCAAGGCGGCCCACTTCGTGGCCCTCCCGAAGCTCCCGACGGCCCAGGAGACGGCAGAACTCCTGGTCCACCACGTCATGAGGCTGCATGGAATACCATCGGACGTTGTATCAGATCGTGGTCCTCAGTTCTCTTCACAGGTGTGGAAGAGTTTCTGCAAGGAGCTGGGGACCACCGTGAGTCTCTCGTCCGGGTACCACCCCCAGACCAACGGCCAGGCAGAGCGGGCCAACCAGGAGTTGGAGCAGGCCCTTCGGTGTGTCACCTCCGCGCATCCGGCGGCCTGGAGTCACCATCTGGCCTGGATCGAGTATGCCCACAACAGCCAAGTTTCGTCTGCTACCGGCCTCTCCCCTTTTGAGGCATGTTTGGGGTACCAGCCCCCATTGTTCCCGCTGGTGGAGGGAGAGGTCGGTGTGCCCTCGGTCCAGGCCCACCTCAGGAGGTGCCGCCGGGTGTGGCGGGCCGCCCGCTCTGCCCTGTTAAAGGCCCGGACGAGGGCCAAGGCGAGGGACGAGGGCCAAGGCCCATGCGGACCCCACATACCAGCCCGGGCAGGAGGTGTGGCTCTCGACCAAGGACATCCCTTTGTGTGTCGACTCCCCAAATTTGAAAGACAGATTCATTGGACCCTTTAAGATCCTCAAGATCATCAACCCGGCCGCAGTGAAGCTTCAACTCCCGGCTTCACTGCGGATTCACCTTGTCTTTCATGTTTCCCGTCTCAAACCACACTGCACCTCGCACCTCTGTACTCCGGGACCTACGCCGCCTCCTGCCCGGCTCATTGACGGGGAGCCTGCCTGGACAGTCCGCAGGCTCCTGGACGTCCGTCGTAAGGGCCGGGGTTTCCAATATCTGGTGGACTGGGAGGGGTATGGACCTGAAGAACGCTCCTGGGTGAAGAGGAGCTTCATCCTGGACCCGGCCCTCCTGGCCGAGTTCTACGCAAGACATCCGGACAAGCCTGGTCGGACGCCAGGAGGCGCCCGTTGAGGGGGGGGTCCTGTTGTGTGGGCCGCTGAAGAGGAGGTACTGCTGGCCCACCACCACCAGAGGGCGCCCTGCTTGGAGTGCGGGCTCCAAGCACGAGAGGGCGCCAGACCCAGAAGAAGTGACAGCTGTCACTCATCCTCTGCACCAGCTGTCACTCGTTCATCATCACCACCATAAAAGCCGGACTGCAACTCCACCTCCCCGCCGAGAAATCGACTACCATTACCAAAGTAATTTCTCTGTGAACTTAAGACTGTGTATCTGTCTAAACTCTTCTTTGCAGCCGTTTTCCTGTCAGTGAGACTCGTCTGTGGAGGTGGCGTTTGAGGTGTTCAGCGACGGCTTCGCAACACCTCCCACCCAGATAAGTGCTCAAACAGGAGCTGCACGAGTGTGTGCTTGGAGGTGGAGGCGCTTCCTCCCTTGTTAACTGTGGATTTACTGAGTGTGCGGACTCACACTCACTCATCATATTTCTGCTTTCTGCCAGCAGTACCAGGGTCGACAGCCGAAGACAGAGGCCACCTGGGGACTCGGGACTTGGCGGCTCCGGTGTTCTTCAGACCGTTGGTGGTGGAAGCCGTGTGGGACGCAGCTTCTCTCTCGTCGGGGGTCTTCTATCTTCGAGCCTGCCCACACGTCACCTGGTGTTAAATTGACTGTGCAGATTACAGTACGTTTCGTACAACATTAAATTGTTACCTTTTTGGCTTATTCATTGTCCGTTCATTTGCGCCCCCTGTTGTGGGTCCGTGCTACGACACCTTCCCAACAGAATTTCTGATCACTGGATAGTTTTGACACAAAATCAAATCAATTTTATTTATATAGCGCCAAATCACAACAAACAGTCGCCCCAAGGCGCTTCATATTGTAAGGCAAAGCCATACAATAATTACGGAAAAACCCCAACTGTCAAAACGACCCCCTGTGAGCAAGCATTTGGTGACAGTGGGAAGGAAAAACTCCCTTTTAACAGGAAGAAACCTCCAGCAGAACCAGGCTCAGGGAGGGGCAGTCTTCTGCTGGGACTGGTTGGGGCTGAGGGAGAGAACCAGGAAAAAGACATGCTGTGGAGGGGAGCAGAGATCAATCACTAATGATTAAATGCAGAGTGGTGCATACAGAGCAAAAAGAGAAAGAAACACTCAGTGTATCATGGGAACCCCCCCAGCAGTCTAAGTCTATAGCAGCATAACTAAGGGATGGTTCATGGTCACCTGATCCAGTCCTAACTATAAGGTTTAGCAAAAAGGAAAGTTTTAAGCCTAATCTTAAAAGTAGAGAGAGTGTCTGTCTCCCTGATCCGAATTGGGAGCTGGTTCCACAGGAGAGGAGCCTGAAAGCTGAAGGCTCTGCCTCCCATTCTACTCTTAAAAACCCTAGGAACTACAAGTAAGCCTGCAGTCTGAGAGCGAAGCGCTCTATTGGGGTGATATGGTACTATGAGGTCCCTAAGATAAGATGGGACCTGATTATTCAAAACCTTATAAGTAAGAAGAAGAATTTTAAATTCTATTCTGGAAATAACAGGAAACCAATGAAGAGAAGCCAATATGGGTGAAATATGCTCTCTCCTTCTAGTCCCTGTCAGTACTCTAGCTGCAGCATTTTGAATTAACTGAAGGCTTTTGAGGGAACTTTTAGGACAACCTGATGATAATGAATTACAATAGTCCAGCCTAGAAGAAATAAATGCATGAATTAGCTTTTCAGCATCACTCTGAGACAAGACCTTTCTAATTTTAGAGATATTGCGCAAATGCAAAAAAAGCAGTCCTACATATTTGTTTAATATGCGCATTGAATGACATATCCTAATCAAAAATGACTCCAAGATTTCTCACAGTATTACTAGAGGTCAGGGTAATGCCATCCAGAGTAAGGATCTGGTTAGACACCATGTTTCTAAGATTTGTGGGGCCAAGTACAATAACTTCAGTTTTATCTGAGTTTAAAAGCAGGAAATTAGAGGTCATCCATGTCTTTATGTCTGTAAGACAATCCTGCAGTTTAGCTAATTGGTGTGTGTCCTCTGGCTTCATGGATAGATAAAGCTGGGTATCATCTGCGTAACAATGAAAGTTTAAGCAATGCCGTCTAATAATACTGCCTAAGGGAAGCATGTATAAAGTGAAGAAAATTGGTCCTAGCACAGAACCATGTGGAACTCCATAATTAACCTTAGTCTGTGAAGAAGATTCCCCATTTACATGAACAAATTGTAATCTGTTAGATAAATATGATTCAAAGCAGCGCAGCGCAGTGCCTTTAATACCTATGGCATGCTCTAATCTCTGTAATAAAATTTTATGGTCAACAGTATCAAAAGCAGCACTGAGGTCTAACAGAACAAGCACAGAGATGAGTTCACTGTCTGAGGCCATAAGAACATCATTTGTAACCTTCACTAATGCTGTTTCTGTACTATGATGAATTCTAAACCCTGACTGAAACTCTTCAAATAGACCATTCCTCTGCAGATGATCAGTTAGCTGTTTTACAACTACCCTTTCAAGAATTTTTGAGAGAAAAGGAAGGTTGGAGATTGGCCTATAATTAGCTAAGATAGCTGGGTCAAGTGATGGCTTTTTAAGTAATGGTTTAATTACTGCCACCTTAAAAGCCTGTGGTACATAGCCAACTAATAAAGACAGATTGATCATATTTAAGATTGAAGCATTAATTAATGGTAGGGCTTCCTTGAACAGCCTGGTAGGAATGGGGTCTAATAGACATGTTGATGGTTTGGAGGAAGTAACTAATGAAAATAACTCAGAACAATCAGAGAGAAAGAGTCTAACCAAATACCGGCATCACTGAAAGCAGCCAAAGAGAACGATATGTCTTTGGGATGGTTATGAGTAATTTTTTCTCTAATAGTTAAAATTTTATTAGCAAAGAAAGTCATGAAGTCATTACTAGTTAAACTTAAAGGAATACTCGGCTCAATAGAGCTCTGACTCTGTCAGCCTGGCTACAGTGCTGAAAAGAAACCTGGGGTTGTTCTTATTTTCTTCAATTAGTGATGAGTAGTAAGATGTCCTAGCTTTATGGAGGGCTTTTTTATAGAGCAACAGACTCTTTTTCCAGGCTAAGTGAAGATCTTCTAAATTAGTGAGACGCCATTTCCTCTCCTACTTACAGGTTATCTGCTTTAAGCTGCGAGTTTGTGAGTTATACCACGGAGTCAGGCACTTCTAATTTAAGGCTCTCTTTTTCAGAGGAGCTACAGCATCCAAAGTTGTCCTCAATGAGGATATAAAACTACTGACGAGATAATCTATCTCACTCACAGAGTTTAGGTAGCTACTCTGCCCTGTGTTGGTATATGGCATTGGAGAACATAAAGAAGGAATCATATCCTTAAACCTAGTTACAGCGCTTTCTGAAAGACTTCTACTGTAATGAAACTTATTCCCCACTGCTGGGTAGTCCATCAGAGTAAATGTAAATGTTATTAAGAAATGATCAGACAGAAGTGGGTTTTCAGGGAATACTGTTAAGTCTTCAATTTCCATACCATAAGTCAGAACAAGATCTAAGGTATGATGTGGTGGGTGGACTCATTTACATTTTGAGCAAAGTCAATCAAGTCTAACAATAGATTAAATGCAGTGTTGAGGCTGTCATTCTCAGCATCTGTGTGGATGTTAAAATCGCCCACTATAATTATCTTATCTCAGCTAAGCACTAAGTCAGACAAAATGTAAGAAAATTCACAGAGAAACTCACAGTAACGACCAGGTGGACGATAGATAACAAGAAATAAAACTGGTTTTTGGGACTTCCAATTTGGATGGACAAGACTAAGAGACAAGCTTTCAAATGAATTAAAGCTCTGTCTGGATTTTTGATTAATTAATAAACTGGAGTGGAAGATTGCTGCTAATCCTCCGCCTCGGCCCGTGCTACGAGCGTTCTGGCAGTTAGTGTGACTCGGGGGTGTTGACTCATTTAAACTAACATATTCATCCTGCTGTAACCAGGTTTCTGTAAGGCAGAATAAATCAATATGTTGATCAATTATTATACCATTTGCTAACAGGGATTTAGAAGAGAGAGATCTAATGTTTAATAGACCACATTTAACTGTTTTAGTCTGTGGTGCAGTTGAAGGTGCTATATTATTTTTTCTTTTTGAATTTTTATGCTTAAATAAATTTTTGCTGGTTATTGGTGGTCTGGGAGCAGGCACCGTCTCTACGGGGATGGGGTAATGAGGGGATGGCAGGGGGACAGAAGCTGCAGAGAGGTGTGTAAGACTACAACTCTGCTTCCTGGTCCCAACCCTGGATAGTCACGGTTTGGAGGATTTAAGAAAATTTGGCCAGATTTCTAGAAATGAGAGCTGCTCCATCCAAAGTGGGATGGATGTCGTCTCTCCTAACAAGACCAGGTTTTCCCCAGAAGCTTTGCCAATTATCTATGAAGCCCACCTCATTTTTTGGACACCACTCAGACAGCCAGCAATTCAAGGAGAACATGCAGCTAAACATGTCACTCCCGGTCCGATTGGGGAAGGGCCCAGAGAAAACTACAGAGTCCGACATTGTTTTTGCAAAGTTACACGCTGATTCAATGTTAATTTTAGTGACCTCCGATTGGCGTAACCGGGTGTCATTACTGCCGACGTGAATTACAATCTTACCAAATTTACGCTTAGCCTTAGCCAGCAGTTTCAAATTTCCTTCGATGTCGCAGGTCTGGCCCCCGGAAGACAATTGACTATGGTTGCTGGTGTCGCTAACTTCACATTTCTCAAAACAGAGTCGCCAATAACCAGAGTTTGATCCTCGGTGGGTGTGTCGCCGAGTGGGGAAAGACGGTTAGAGATGTGAACGGGTTGGCGGTGTACATTGGGCTTCTGTTTAGGACTACGCTTCCTCCTCACAGTCACCCAGTCGGTCTGCTTTCCCAGCTGCTCGGGATCTGCCAGGGGGGAACTAACGGCGGCTAAGCTACCTTGGTCCGCACCGACTACAGGGGCCTGGCTAGCTGTAGGATTTTCCAAGGTGCGGAACCGAGTCTCCAATTCGCCCAGCCTGGCCTCCAAAGCTACGAATAAGCTACACTTATTACAAGTACCATTACTGCTAAAGGAGGCAGAGGAATAACTAAACATTTCACACCCAGAGCAGAAAAGTGCGGGAGAGACAGGAGAAGCCACCATGCTAAACCGGCTAAGAGCTAGTAGCTGCGCTAAGCTAGCGGATTCCTAAAAACATGCAAAGTGAATAATGTGTAAATAATTTAGAGGTGATTCAGCAGAGGGAGTGCTTTAGTTAAAGCACGTGAAGATTATACTGTGAACCAAATCGTTATCTAGTTAACTAGATCAATCTAACTGCGCAGATTAAACAGCTAACAGATACAGAAAAACACCGCTGTGCTCCGGAACAGGAAGTGATACAATACCACAGTGAGAGCCAACCACCAGTCATATGCAACAGCTGATAGATCCCGAAGGCAGATCTATCTAGCTAGTATTAAGCTGGTCACTAGCTGGTATTAAGTAATTAAACAAACAACCAAACACTCAAAGCACATGGCTACAGTGGCAGGATGAACTACATACACAACCACATAAATAATGAAAAATCGACATAAATGAACTTAGCCATTCTCAAAACTGAAAATGCCACAGCTCACCTTGAAATCTAGAAATCGTCTGTGACCAATCATGCTCATGTCAAGTGTTTCCACATATGTGTGTATATGGCTTTATTTGATTACTTCTGATTACATTTTAAATTATTGATATTGACTGTTTTAGGTTTTAAAGTTGAATACTAACTTGAAAATCAAAGACATTTTTGTGTATTTATTTTTAATGGCATATCATTGGCCACCTGCAGTGGACCACAGTTTGCGAATAACTGCACAAACCCTACATGAGACAGAGGCAAAGTGACCAGCTGCCATTCATTTTCAAATGGGCATTTTACAGCAACAACAGACAAGTCCCACTATTCATTTATTTATATTTTATATTTAATGCAAATGCTGAGGAATGAGACATGGCAATTACCAATTCAAGTGAAGGTAGCATGATGTAATCTGATTGTTTGCTCAAACAAAACAATCCAATTTGCTCCTAGACAGCTGTCTTTCTGTATAAACAAAATGTCTTTTGCATTTTTTCCTCATATTTTGTAAAGGTTAGTGAGAAATAAACACTTTTAAATCTAAAAGCTCTGTTTTGTAACCAGATAATACTTCTGAGGTAATTTAGAAGACGTCTTACCGCTGCTAAGCAGACATTAGCACTTTAACTATCCATACAGGATTGTCATTGTGACACATTTTGCTGTAACAAATCAAACTTTGGTTCCGTCAAGCACTCAAGACATGGAGGAAAATCTCATAGTCACAGTGTCTAGTTTCCCCATCCTATAATCTGTCATTAAACAGTGTACACAGTAACCACAAGATGGCGGCAACAAACGCTAACTGCTTATCGCCTTCATTTGGAGCTCATCTGACCATAGTGTTACCGATGCAAGAAGTAAAACATGCTCTTTCAACATAAACAGTCAAAGTTGCAGATCAAAACAAGCTCAGCCCACATCGCTGCAGGATTATAATGATGTAAAATCTATTTGGAAACTTTAACAGTACAAGTCAAGACATTTGATAGCACAGCTTCTTACCAACGAAGCACCAGATAGAAAATCGTATCCAGGTGATGGCAGACAGTTTAAGCATGAGGTAGATGTTGACTAGCATAGCTGAAGCAGGTACAAAGGGCACACAGGGAGCCATGTAGGGCAGCCGCTTAGGGTTCTCTGGCTGTTGGAGGATGATGATGATGAGCAGAGCGATGACAATAATGAAGACGATTAACAGCAGCAAGGCCCACCAGCGACCCTCCCCGATAATGCTTGCACCTAGGAGAAGAGAAGCAATTTATTCATGTGTATGCTATATTTTAAAGCTACAGTGTGTAGGACTTAACGTCATCCAGTGGAGAGGTTGCAGATTGTATTTCATTAGTTTCCCTTCACATTTTTCACCAGAGGCCATCAAATATGGCCATTGGTATTGCAAAAGCTTTGTGTCCGTCCGTCTGTCTGTACTCGGCACAAGTCCAGTCCTAGAGTTTTCAGATTCACAGGGAACATTCTTGGGACACAGACCTTGGACAAGTTCAAAGATGGCCAATCTTGACCTATTTTAAGAGGTATTTTAAGAGATTAAATTGTCGCATTCTGTTTCAGTCTGTTCGGTTTGTTTTTGAGTGAGTATTATGTGAAGGCTAGCAAGAAATAAACACCTCAAAAACTGAAAACACTATTTTTGGAATGTAATAACACCTCTGAACTTATTATTTTGTGGACATTAGCATGGAAACATCACAGGCTGGTAGCTAGGTACAAAACTCAGTTCCATTTGTGTGAAAATACAAGGGCCGTCAATAAAGTATAGGTCCTTTTTAATTTTTTCAAAAACTATATGGATTTCATTCATATGTTTTTACGTCAGACATGCTTGAACCCTCGTGCGCATGCGTGAGTTTTTCCACGCCTGTCGGTGACGTCATTCGCCTGTGAGCACTCCTTGTGGGAGGAGTCGTCCAGCCCCTCGTCGGAATTCCTTTGTCTGAGAAGTTGCTGAGAGACTGGCGCTTTGTTTGATCAAATTTTTTTCTAAACCTGTGAGACACATCGAAGTGGACACGGTTCGAAAAATTAAGCTGGTTTTCGGTGAAAATTTTAACGGCTGATGAGAGATTTTTAGGTGATACTCATCAACATCATCATCAATCAATTTTATTTATATAGCGCCAAATCACAACAAACAGTTGCCCCAAGGCGCTTTATATTGTAAGGCAAGGCCATACAATAATTACGTAAAAACCCCAACGGTCAAAACGACCCCCTGTGAGCAAGCACTTGGTGACAGTGGGAAGGAAAAACTCCCTTTTAACAGGAAGAAACCTCCAGCAGAACCAGGCTCAGGGAGGGGCAGTCTTCTGCTGGGACTGGTTGGGGCTGAGGGAGAGAACCAAGAAAAAGACATGCTGTGGAGGGGAGTAGAGATCAATCACTAATGAATAAATGCAGAGTGGTGCATACAGAGCAAAAAGAGAAAGAAACAGTGCATCATGGGAACCCCCCAGCAGTCTAAGTATATAGCAGCATAACTAAGGGATGGTTCAGGGTCACCTGATCCAGCCCTAACTATAAGCTTTAGCAAAAAGGAAAGTTTTAAGCCTAATCTTAAAAGTAGAGAGGGTGTCTGTCTCCCTGATCTGAATTGGGAGCTGGTTCCACAGGAGAGGAGCCTGATAGCTGAAGGCTCTGCCTCCCATTCTACTCTTACAAACCCTAGGAACTACAAGTAAGCCTGCAGTCTGAGAGCGAAGCGCTCTATTGGGGTGATATGGTACTAAGAGGTCCCTAAGATAAGATGGGACCTGATTATTCAAAACCTTATAAGTAAGAAGAAGAATTTTAAATTCTATTCTAGAATTAACAGGAAGCCAATGAAGAGAGGCCAATATGGGTGAGATATGCTCTCTCCTTCTAGTCCCCGTCAGTACTCTAGCTGCAGCATTTTGAATTAACTGAAGGCTTTTCAGGGAACTTTAAGGACAACCTGATAATAATGAATTACAGTAGTCCAGCCTAGAGGAAATAAATGCATGATTTAGTTTTTCAGCATCACTCTGAGACAAGACCTATCTAATTTTAGAGATATTGCGTGAATGCAAAAAAGCAGTCCTAAATATTTGTTTAATATGCGCTTTGAATGACATATCCTGATCAAAAATGACTCCAAGATTACTCACAGTATTACTAGAGGTCAGGGTAATGCCATCCAGAGTAAGGATCTGGTTAGACACCATGTTTCTAAGATTTGTGGGGCCAAGTACAATAACTTCAGTTTTATCTGAGTTTAAAAGCAGGAAATTAGAGGTCATCCATGTCTTTATGTCTGTAAGACAATCCTGCAGTTTAGCTAATTGGTGTGTGTCCTCTGGCTTCATGGATAGATAAAGCTGGGTATCATCTGCGTAACAATGAAAATTTAAGCAATGCCGTCTAATAATACTGCCTAAGGGAAGCATGTATAAAGTGAATAAAATTGGTCCTAGCACAGAACCTTGTGGAACTCCATAATTAACCTTAGCCTGTGAAGAAGATTCCCCATTTACATGAACAAATTGTAATCTATTAGATAAATATGTTTCAAACCACCGCAGCGCAGTGCCTTTAATACCTATGGCATGCTTTAATCTCTGTAATACATTTTTATGGTCAACAGTATCAAAAGCAGCACTGAGGTCTAACAGAACAAGCACAGAGATGAGTCCACTGTCTGAGGCCATAAGAAGATCATTTGTAACCTTCACTAATGCTGTTTCTGTACTATGATGAATTCTAAACCCTGACTGAAACTCTTCAAATAGACCATTCCTCTGCAGATGATCAATTAGCTGTTTTACAACTACCCTTTCAAGAATTTTTGAGAGAAAAGGAAGGTTGGAGATTGGCCTATAATTAGCTAAGATAGCTGGGTCACGTGATGGCTTTTTAAGTAATGGTTTAATTACTGCCACCTTAAAAGCCTGTGGTACATAGCCAACTAATAAAGATAGATTGATCATATTTAAGATCGAAGCATTAAATAATGGTAGGGCTTCCTTGAGCAGCCTGGTAGGAATGGGGTCTAATAGACATGTTGATGGTTTGGATGAAGTAACTAATGAAAATAACTCAGACAGAACAATCTGAGAGAAAGAGTCTAACCAAATACCGGCATCACTGAAAGCAGCCAAAGATAACGATACGTCTTTGGGATGGTTATGAGTAATTTTTTCTCTAATAGCTAAAATTTTATTAGCAAAGAAAGTCATGAAGTCATTACTAGTTAAACTTAAAGGAAGCCTGGGGTTCCTGGCTACAGTGCTGAAAAGAAACCTGGGGTTGTTCTTATTTTCTTCAATTAGTGATGAGTAGTAAGATGTCCTAGCTTTACGGAGGGCTTTTTTATAGGGCAACAGACTCTTTTTCCAGGCTAAGTGAAGATCTTCTAAATTAGTGAGACGCCATTTCCTCTCCAACTTACGCGTTATCTGCTTTAAGCTGCGAGTTTGTGAGTTATACCACGGAGTCAGGCACTTCTGATTTAAGGCTATCTTTTTCAGAGGAGCTACAGCATCCAAAGTTGTCTTCAATGAGGATGTAAAACTATTGATGAGATACTCTATCTCACTTACAGAGTTTAGGTAGCTACTCTGCACTGTGTTGGTATATGGCATTAGAGAACATAAAGAAGGAATCATATCCTTAAACCTAGTTACAGTGCTTTCTGAAAGACTTCTAGTGTAATGAAACTTATTCCCCACTGCTGGGTAGTCCATCAGAGTAAATGTAAATGTTACTAAGAAATGATCAGACAGAAGGGAGTTTTCAGGGAATACTGTTAAGTCTTCAATTTCCATACCATAAGTCAGAACAAGATCTAAGATATGATTAAAGTGGTGGGTGGACTCATTTACATTTTGAGCAAAGCCAAGTGAGTCTAATAATAGATTAAATGCAGTGTTGAGGCTGTCATTCTCAGCATCTGTGTGGATGTTAAAATCTCCCACTATAATTATCTTATCTGAGCTAAGCACTAAGTCAGACAAAAGGTCTGAAAATTCACAGAGAAACTCACAGTAATGACCAGGAGGACGATAGATAACAACAAATAAAACTGGTTTTTGGGACTTCCAATTTGGATGGACAAGACTAAGAGTCAAGCTTTCAAATGAATTAAAGCTCTGTCTGGGTTTTTGATTAATTAATAAGCTGGAATGGAAGATTGCTGCTAATCCTCCGCCTCGGCCCGTGCTACGAGCATTCTGGCAGTTAGTGTGACTCGGGGGTGTTGACTCATTTAAACTAACATATTCATCCTGCTGTAACCAGGTTTCTGTAAGGCAGAATAAATCAATATGTTGATCAATTATTATATCATTTACTAACAGGGACTTAGAAGAGAGAGACCTAATGTTTAATAGACCACATTTAACTGTTTTAGTCTGTGGTGCAGTTGAAGGTGCTATATTATGTTTTCTTTTTGAGTTTTTATGCTTAAATAGATTTTTGCTGGTTATTGGTGGTCTGGGAGCAGGCACCGTCTCTACGGGGATGGGGTAATGAGGTGATGGCAGGGGGAGAGAAGCTGCAGAGAGGTGTGTAAGACTACAACTCTGCTTCCTGGTCCCAACCCTGCATAGTCACGGTTTGGAGGATTTAAGAAAATTGGCCAGATTTCTAGAAATGAGAGCTGCTCCATCCAAAGTGGGATGGATGCCGTCTCTCCTAACAAGACCAGGTTTTCCCCAGAAGCTTTGCCAATTATCTATGAAGCCCACCTCATTTTTTGGACACCACTCAGACAGCCAGCAATTCAAGGAGAACATGCAGCTAAACATGTCACTCCCGGTCCGATTGGGGAGGGGCCCAGAGAAAACTACAGAGTCCGACATTGTTTTTGTAAAGTTACACACCTATTCAATGTTAATTTTAGTGACCTCCGATTGGTGTAACCGGGTGTCATTACTGCCGACATGAATTACAATCTTACCAAATTTACGCTTAGCCTTAGCCAGTAGTTTCAAATTTCCTTCAATGTCGCCTGCTCTGGCCCCCGGAAGACAATTGACTATGGTTGCTGGTGTCGCTAACTTCACATTTCTCAAAACAGAGTCACCAATAACCAGCGTTTGATCCTCGGCGGGTGTGTCGCCGAGTGGGGAAAAATGGTTAGAAATGTGAACGGGTTGGCGGTGTACACAGGGCTTCTGTTTAGGGCTACACTTCCTCCTCACAGTCACCCAGTCGGCCTGCTTTCCCGGCTGCTCGGGATCTGCCAGAGGGAAACTAACGGCGGCTAAGCTACCTTGGTCCGCACCGACTGCAGGGGCCTGGCTAGCTGTAGAATTTTCCACGGTGCGGAGCCGAGTCTCCAATTCGCCCAGCCTGGCCTCCAAAGCTACGAATAAGCTACACTTATTACAAGTACCATTACTGCTAAAGGAGGCAGAGGAATAACTAAACATTTCACACCCAGAGCAGAAAAGTGCGGGAGAGACAGGAGAAGCCGCCATGCTAAACCGGCTAAGAGCTAGTAGCTGCGCTAAGCTAGCGGATTCCTAAAACACACAAAGTGAATAATGTGTAAATAATTTAGAGGTGATTCAGCAGAGGGAGTGCTTTAGTTAAGGCACGTGAAGATTACACTGTGAAGCAAATCGTTATCTAGGTAACTAGATCAATCTAACTGCGCAGATTAAACAGCTAACAGATACAGCAAAACACCGCTGTGCTCCGGAACAGGAAGTGATACAATACCACAGTGAGAGCCAACCACCAGTAGAGGCAAAGACTGTCGCTTTAAGGACTTCCCACGGAGCGAGACTTCGCGCAGCGCTCTCAGGCGCCGTTGTCAGCCTGTTTCAAGCTGAAAACCTCCACATTTCAGGCTCTATTGATCCAGGACGTCGTGAGAGAACAGAGACGTTTCAGAAGAAGTCGGTTTCAGCATTTTATCCGGATATTCCACTGTTAAAGGAGATTTTTTAATGAAAGACGTGCGGACGGGACGCAGCTGGCACGGTGCGGCGGCACAGGAAAAACACCTCCGTGTTGATAACCATTTGTAAAATTCAGGCGGCTTTTGATGGCTTTCAGTGGAGTGAGTGAGAAATTGTTTAACAGCTGGACATGTTCCAACTTGTCCTTAAGGCTTCCAACAGAGGTGTTTTTCCTGTGGCGGAGCGTCGCAGCGGCTGCGAGCCGATGCTGCAATCCGTCCGCACGTCATTCATTAAAAAAATCTCCTTTAACAGTGGAATATCCGGATAAAATGCTGAAACCGACTTCTTCTGAAACTTCTGTTCTCTCACGACGTCCTGGATCAATAGAGCCTGAAATGTGGAGGTTTTCAGCTTGAAACAGGCTGACGACGGCGCCTGAGAGCACTGCGCGATGTCTCGCACCGTGGGAAGTCCTTAAAGCGACAGTAACACCTCAAAATCTCTCATCAGCCGTTAAAATTTTCACCGAAAACCAGCTTAATTTTTCGAACTGTGTCCACTTCGATGTGTCTCACAGGTTTAGAAAAAATTTTGATCAAACAAAGCGCCAGTCTCTCAGCAACTTCTCAGACAAAGGAATTCCGACGAGGGGCTGGACGACTCCTCCCACAAGGAGTGCTCACAGGCGAATGACGTCACCGACAGGCGTGGAAAAACTCACGCATGCACACGAGGGTTCAAGCATGTCTGACGTAAAAACATATGAATGAAATCCATATAGTTTTTGAAAAAAATAAAAAGGACCTATACTTTATTGACAGACCTCGTATAACCTCTTTGTCATATATTATGTAAAAGTTAGTAAGAAATAAACACTTCTAAAACTGAAAACGCTGTTTATGGAACCTAATAACACCTCTGAACTTATTTTGCAGACATTAGCATGGTGACGTCACAGACTGGTAGCTAGCTGCAAAACTCAGTTTCTTTTGTGTGTAAATATAACCTCTTTGTCAATATACTATGTAAAAGCTAGTGAGAAACACACACTTCTAAAACTGAAAATGCTGTTTTTTTAACCTGATAACACCTCTGGAGTCATTTACAAGATATTTTGTGGACATTAGCATGCATGCTAACGTCTGCTAACTCAAACCTAACTTCCTATGGAGTTAAATTGGTCTCATTAATACCAGCAAATGCACTGAGGGTGAGCTACAAATGTTCCTTGATTTGTACAACTTACGCTCTTGTCAAAAGCTCATGTACATACGCACGAGGCCTCCTCCAGATGCCATTAAAATGTAAATATTGTTTTCGTTTGATTGATTAATTAATTTAATAGAGGGGTTTTAATGAACATGTAAAAATTGTGCATAAGACAATAGGATCTTAATAATTAATTAAACCACTGCAAATTATAAAGAACACAATGCTCATTCGCCCTATTGACGTATCCCATAGTCCCTTGCGTGCCAGAGTCGCTGCAGTCAAACAACATATAGAGAATCAACATGATGACAGTTGTAAATGAATATTACACTACAAAAATGTAATTTTTTTTATGCTTTTCGTCACGTTAATAAGAGACTGCTGCATGATACCCTGAAAACTTGCTAAAACAATTATAACAAATAATCTGTGTCTGTTAAGTTTAATCTGCGTGGAATTTAATAAAGGCAAACCGAATTTCAGACATATTACATATATTAGTCTCGAACAAAGAGGACAAACAGTGTTGTAAAGAACAATAATCAAGATGTTAAAGAGCAAACTTCACTTTCCCGACATGAACAGGAAGCGACTGTAGCGATTTGAAACGTCAATAGGGTGAATACGGCCAAGGATGTTTTAGCATTGAGTTATATTTATTTCTTTGGAGACTCGGATTCATGCTGTCTTGCTTTCTCTGTTGATATGCAATATGTATGAAATGAAGGTTTTCAAACTTGTTAGCCTGCACAAGCAACCAGTCAACAGTGTATAGGGGAGCAACCACTGATTCCTCTTCTTTTTTTCTCTCTTCAGTCTTCAGGCCTTGCTGTAAAATGTGAAAGACAGAGCAGGTCTGTCCCTTGTGAACAACTGTATCAATATGGTGGTGCAGCATGGTGGCCCCTAAGGGGGGGGGCACTCTCATGTAGATATGAAGGTCTCATTCTGAGCTCATGAAAACACATGAGTTACTTGTTGCAAATAATTATACACTAATGAACAAATGTTGCGAATACATACTAAATTCCATTTTTGCTAATAAATCCCTCTAAACCTGACACATTGTTCTTACCAAAAATAATAAAGGAGCAGAAAGCAAAGATGAAGATGAACAGGAGCAGCACACACACAGTGACGGTTTTCCCCGTGGCTGAAGTTGGCCTGTCCATCTTTCCTGGGAGGCCCAACCGAATCCTCAGTGTGTAGTAGCGCGGTCCAATCAGCTTCTTTAATCGACGTGATATCCCGCCTTCTGACTCCTCAGCTTCAATCCCAGTGGTCATATCGACCGTGCCGTAATTTGGGTGGCTAGCACTGTAGGCAGTTTTATCCGGTTTGCCAATAAGCATCTCATTGTCACCCAGAGATGGCAGGTTTTTGGCTCCACAGGTGTTTGTGTTTGGACCACCGAAATCATCAGCTTCACTGGTTGGCGAGCATGCATCTTTCTCGCATTCGGCCAGAACACCTTCCTTCCTCTTCTTATTCTGCTCCTCAGAGAGGAAATTCACAAAGCCGTGGATGTCGCTCTCAGGTTGGTAACGTAGCAGCAGGACACACAAACTGACCTGCCAAGAGAGACACATCAGTTACCTCACAGTAGAGGAACACAAAGCATAAGTTTTATTTGTTCCAACCTTAATCAAATTACAGAGCAGTAGCCCCGGGAGAAACTGGAGAATGTAAGGTGGTGGCAGGGTAGAGTGTAACTAGACAGCAGCAGATGATGATTTGTAGGATGATTCAGGAGATGAATTAGAGGAAGAGAGTGAGGGCCCCTTCACATATGTGCTAATACATACAACTCAGGGCAACTCACGGCGGTAGAACTCATATGAGCGCACCATGAAACATCACACCAACAGGCAGGCATGCACAATGCCAGTGCAATGGTTTGTGCATGCAGGAACACAGTGCCAGTGCAACACAGTGCACGATGTGTAACCACATCACACAGCTGCTGTGAAGAAAAAAAAATACATGTTGCAATGGTTTCGTCCATGCAGGAACACAGTGAAAGCAGCAGTGTGATGTGTAACCACATTGCGCAGCTGCTGTAAAAAATAAATAAATAAATAAATAAATAAATAAATACATGTCACCCACGAGATTCGAACCCGCATGTTCCAAAATCTCTGGTTGTTAGTCAGAAACTTTACCACTGAGCTACCATCACTGGCCTGTGAAAGGTGAAGGAAACTGCCTGATATCAGGAAGGACATGGACGAATTTAAAAAGAATAAAATCACACACCATATAAAAACATCACATTATATTGAATCCCTCTTATCAAGCAGACAATACAAATATGATCCGTCTGTTCCTCTGTAGATGACCCATGGTCACAGACGTACAGTCATGAAATGACATGAATGAGAAGCAGTTCGCTCTCATCACATCCACATCTGCTGGTGTGTGTCCAGCCGGCCCGCGCATGTGCCCTGCCGGGAAAGTAGCAAAAGGTAGGCTTTGAAAGGCAGTGAAGATCTGTGAGCAGCAATATGGTTCCATGCTGAAAAAGAGCACTACAGATGCAATGTTTGCATGGATTTTTTTGCATTTACGCAATATCTCTAAAATTAGAAAGGTCTTGTCTCAGAGTGATGCTGAAAAACTAATTCATGCATTTATTTCCTCTAGGCTGGACTATTGTAATTCATTATTATCAGGTTGTCCTAAAAGTTCCCTAAAAAGCCTTCAGTTAATTCAAAATGCTGCAGCTAGAGTACTAGCGGGGACTAGAAGGAGAGAGCATATCTCACCCATATTGGCCTCTCTTCATTGGCTTCCTGTTAATTCTAGAATAGAATTTAAAATTCTTCTTCTTACTTATAAGGTTTTGAATAATCAGGTCCCATCTTATCTTAGGGACCTCATAGTACCATATCACCCCAATAGAGCGCTTCGCTCTCAGACTGCAGGCTTACTTGTAGTTCCTAGGGTTTGTAAGAGTAGAATGGGAGGCAGAGCCTTCAGCTTTCAGGCTCCTCTCCTGTGGAACCAGCTCCCAATTCAGATCAGGGAGACAGACACCCTCTCTACTTTTAAGATTAGGCTTAAAACTTTCCTTTTTGCTAAAGCTTATAGTTAGGGCTGGATCAGGTGACCCTGAACCATCCCTTAGTTATGCTGCTATAGACGTAGACTGCTGGGGGGTTCCCACGATGCACTGTTTCTTTCTCTTTTTGCTCTGTATGCACCACTCTGCATTTAATCATTAGTGATCGATCTCTGCTCCCCTCCACAGCATGTCTTTTTCCTGGTTCTCTCCCTCAGCCCCAACCAGTCCCAGCAGAAGACTGCCCCTCCCTGAGCCTGGTTCTGCTGGAGGTTTCTTCCTGTTAAAAGGGAGTTTTTCCTTCCCACTGTAGCCAAGTGCTTGCTCACAGGGGGTCATTTTGACCGTTGGGGTTTTACATAATTATTGTATGGCCTTGCCTTACAATATAAGGTGCCTTGGGGCAACTGTTTGTTGTGATTTGGCGCTATATAAAAAAAAATTGATTGATTGATTGATTGATAGTGCTGATGGAGAAGAATAAAACAGACCACAAAGAGTTGCATTGTTTGTTTAGGGATTTATAGATGCTTTGGGTCAACTACCCAAAGTGATGGAGAGTTTGGTAGAGAGGTAAAGAACAGAGTTCACACAGGAAGGAGTGGATGGAGAAAGCTGACAGGAGTAAATTGTGCTAAAAGGCTATCTCTAAGAAAGATAGGGAAAATAAGTTGCACCTGTGAGTTCATTGAATCTGTCCAAAAATGTGCCATGAAGACAAAAAACATATGAAGGGTTCAGATGCGAAACCCAGTAACACCATTTTTGTTAATGGAAAACTACAGTTTAAAATGGGGATTTAAAGGAAAACACATTAGAAAATTCATGGATTTCCATAAATAAAACAGAAATGGTTTGTTCAAATTCTTTAATATTTTGTACATTGATAGTTACTTAAACAGCCAAGTGCATGTTGGCTTCATGTAAAAATTTGTCATTGTGGAGATAGTGGAGTTTGCATCTGAACCCTTCATATATCCATCACACTGGTCTATAAGACATATGTATTGTTTAAAGTTTGTGCTACTGTTTCATGCAACAACGAACAAAATTGATTTAATTGCCACCTTACTTACTGATATGGGGGCAATGTGGTGGTCAAGCAGTTATTGCATGTGCTTCCAGAGCAGGAGGCTCCTGTTTCAAGACCTCTCCTGCCTATTCTCCATGTAATGTGGAATTGTCAGGTGTTAAAAAAAAAACAAAAAACTTGAGCTAAATCAACATGCAGATCTATTTCGAATCTGCTGTGGAAAAAGCTCAACCTCAAGGAAAAAGCAAAAAGCAGAAAGAACTTTTTGTTTTTCTGGCCAGTGTAGTGGCCAAGCAGTTAGCACAGAAGGTTCCCCATTCAAGGTCACACCTGCCCATTCTCAATGTAATATGGAGTTTCATCAGGAACTCCGGCGTAAATCTTGTGCTAACTGGCTCCTGGTGTGCAGTTGATCACCTTGCACATGCCATTTATGACAAAAATGCATATATGGATACTGCTTGGTCTGTAGCACACGCCCACTGAGTTGGCCTGCCCTTTGCATGACAGTGTCACACTCAGAGGTAGAGAGATGGATAGAAAAGGGACATAGTGGGCAAAAATAACAGCTCCTTTCCCTTTAAAGTCCTGGAGTTCCTGGCGTGTGGCATGCTTGGTGCCTTTCTCTGTGGAGGCCGTCGAGGACCTATTCATTTTTGGTCTTATGGTAGCAGGCCTGGTACTTTTTGGCTTATGTGCTGCCCTGATCTACCGGAAAAATGGCAAGACGGCGGCATCAAGAACCACGGGCCCTCGCTTGTCCGTCATGATTAACGAGGTTGGCAAGGCAGGCAGGCAAGGCTGAGAAAGCAAGGCAGTGCATTCTCAGACTGCACTGACTCTTGAACTCAGACGCAAATTGGATGACACCTTGGAGCTGATGCATGCCTTGCAGTTGAAGCTGAAGGTTACGGAGGCCGGTGAATATTCTTAATTCAAATTAGGAATATTCTTAATTCATAATTGGGATTTGGCTGAGTGAGTGGAACTGTAAAAAGTGTTTTTCACTGCTCGGCTGCAACACTACAGGCATCAAGGTCAACTGCCCACTGTTTTCCTCCATAGGAATTTATCCAGGCTCTGGTGAGATTATTTGGCTCCATTCTTATCTCAACCCACAAGTAATAATTGTAGATCAATTGCTGTTGTATGTGGAATGTGTGTGCGGACATCTCGTTGTTGTAATGACAATGATAATAAAAGCTATCTACCTATCTATCTATAGCAACATTCACACAAGCAGGTTGTTTATTTAGACAAATTGGTTTGTTCTAGGATCTGTCATGTCAGTGCATGTGGCATTTTTTCTGTCCAAAAACTTTAATATCTGTTTTAAGACTGTTGATGCCCTCGATTTGATCCTTGTCCACACTGTCACATGATACTGATGCCATCAATAAACTGGTCTATGGCCCCCTTCTTAAATTGATGAACTCAAAGAGGATTAGTGTGAGCAAAGACATTTGCGAGTATAAACGTTTGTCAAAACCTGAGATGTGGAACATGCTGAGGGGATTTTAACTGCAGAAAGCTCACAGCTCCAACACAGAGCCTTTTGATAGAATCAAATTTTCAATGTGTTTGTTTCAGTTTGCTCCATCAGTAAATCCTGCCAGATTATACTTTGCCCCTCTATGTCAAGGCTACACTGAAAATATGAAAGCCTGACTAAGCAGGCGGAAAGCTACTAATAACACTGACTGCAAGTACCCACATGGTCCACAAGAATTTGTGTCCTTATTATCCACCACCCACCAGAGTATAGGCCAGAAGGGTTCCTATGGACATCATCTCTATGAGGTCTCTGAGGCTGACCAGGAGGGACAGCAGAGCAGCCAGGAAGCCCGACACCACACATGCCACTGCAGGGGTTTCTGTGTAGGAAGAGACGTGGGCCAGGAACCTGAGCACACATACACGAGTGGCATCAGACACGATGACACATTTGTTAGATATTTTAAAAATGACCACTGAATAACTGTGTACTGACTTAAACAGCAGGCCGTCTCCGGCCATAGCATAGATGACCCGGGGCATGGGGAATAGAGAGCCCAGGAGAGACACAGTGAGTCCAGCTATGGAGCCCACCGCCACGATGTACTTTGCAAACATGCAGCCGTGAATGGCAAACATTTCCATCAGCGGGGCGTCCGCGTCAATCTCAGTGTACGGCACCATCAAGGTCAGGATCACGGAAACCTGCACAGAACAGCGTTAAGAAGAATTAGTGTTTTAGGGAAAAAATAAATATTAATGAATTTAGGAATGTGTGTTGATCCAATGTGTTTTAAGTAGTCACATTATTTCATTTAACTTCTTTATTTTACTTCCATTCAACATTATTATCTTACTAAAATATGACGTGTGTCATCAACTTATTTATTGATTGATTTAAGCTCAACACACTAACCACATGAAACATTTTTTATAGTGTATTTGGATATTCTTTGCCACTGAACTCTGTCTCTGTGCTGGGGAGGGGAGCGTTTGTTTAGGCAAGTTGTAGTTCCCTTTTTTGTGGATTTTAATGTACTTATGTAAGTTGGTGGTGTTGGCACAAGAGTGAATATCCTTGTTACAGACACTACAGTATTTTCATTTACCCGAATAGAATAGAGCCTTTATTGTCATTGTACATACGAGGGTAGGCTGAAAAGTTCTAAGGCTCACTACTGCATCATAGTGAGCCTTAGAACTTTTCAGCCTACCCTCGTATACAAATAATGAATATTTATTAGTTCAATGGTACAAATACTTCCTTCTGTGAAAGATGGAATGTTCTATTCAACAAGGCGAAGTTCCTTTGAATGAATGAAAAATTCATTATTTGTTTTCTATAATGGCTAAAATAGATCCTTGTCATTTGATATTTTATTAATTTATAAACAGAAAACGGACTTACATTTAGGTGTGCGTCACTGGTGTTTTGACATCAGCGGTCCAACACTAACTTTAAATAGGAGTCCAAAATTGTTCTCAGTCAACTTGCAAAAACAGTCACATAGTTCAAAAACAATTCTGACAATGTAGTCCGTGACGCCGTGCCCAGTAGTGTGAGTGTGCGCGGTAGTCAGGGTGTGCAATGGCACATTTTATACAGAACAAAAATTGCACACTAAAAAGCACTATTGCACAGTAAATGAAGCACAATGGCAAATGGTACAAATAATCAATGTCACGTGACAAACAAGCCACCAATCAAATAACAAGGATCTACTCAGCCGTTATATAAATATACATACAATGAAATTTGTGCTCTTGTGTACAACATGTCCATACTGCCTTCCTCCTTCTCTGACATCATCCTGTGTGCGCTCTTCTCTCTCTCTCTCTCTCTCTCTCTCTCTCCATATGTGTGTGCTCAGCATGATGAGAAATCACAGCAGAGGGAGGGGGAGGAGGAGAAAAGGAACAGTGTACCGGTGTTCCTTTCAATTATGGTGATAGCTGATAAGACACACATTCATACTATCCGGTGTGTACCCTACCTCTCACCCAATGACCGGTGGAATTGTCCCCCCCGCCCCACTGTGACCCATAACTGGATTAAGCAGATTTACAAAATGGATTGATGGATGGATCAGATAGAAAACTGTAGTGAGTAATTGAAGTCAGAAGTTACTCTCGGGATTCAGTTACTGCAGTGCACTGAGGCATTATTTTACTGAGCACCAGTGAGGGCTCATTTCAACTGGGTCAATGGTCAAATCTAGAATTTAACCCTCTGGGGTCGATGCCGTTGTATACGACAGCTAAGACCAAGCTTTACTAAATTATAAATAACTTTTGAATGATATGAGATAGAAACTTAACTTTACAGCAGAAAAAAAAAAGTAACTCTGCAGACTTTCGAGCCAGCCATCGGCCATCTTTGTTCTCCTCATACAAGCTGTGTGATGACGTGCGCAATGTGAGTGTCCAATCGGAATTGGTTCACCGTCACATGGTTATCCAAAATCCAATCGTAGGGCAGATTTACCTCACGTGAAAAGCCAAAGATCATTTTCAGGAGTGATATGTTACTAGTTGGCCTGTTTGAATAGCTCCAATGAGTACATACTATTAGTACATACTCAGTGCGCCCTGCGCCATTATGCACAGCGATCAGTGAAAGCAGGAGCACATGGAGAGCCTCTGATGACAATCTCACGTGCTCAAACAAAGAGTGTGTAACTATCAGGATTGCTCCACTAGTTTGCATGTGAATGTTACTGGATAACTCTGTTGCTTTCTCTGTGTAAAGTACTGTTTACCATATCAATGGACAACAAAACGCATAGATCATTCTGTATATATTGTTCAAAATATGCATTTGTGTTTATTGTTTGAACCTTTTTGTTGTACAGACTTTCACACAAGACCTCAAATTACCTTTATAAAGTGTCAAAACTGTTGTTTATTATAGTTTGCTGTGTGTTTTCAATAAATGTGTGTGGAAAATTATTTTTCACTTTATTTTTTCCTTGCCTATTTTTGATTGTAAACCTTTATTACACTTATAAAACAAGACAAAAACATATGTATTCTGAAAGCACAGGTTGTCCTAAAAAAAAAGAGACATAAAACTTGATTGTGGGATGCAGGGAGAGCTGTTAACAGCAATAATAAAACATTTATGCCAGGCGAGTGAACTGTCCAAAAAAAAATGCCCTCAGACCCCAGAGGGTTAAGGATATTTACAGGAAAAACAACAACAAAAAAAAAAACTTAGCTGCATCACATAAAAAATTGGGGTGAGTAATTTTAGCCCCAAAGTTGTTCTCTGTCAACTCAATTACTAGAATACAATGATGTGAGATTATTTCCAGTCATTTTCAAGAAAAATATCTCATTGGAGCAAACAGAAATGAATTAAAGCCAAAAGTCTACTCTCTTTCTGCAGCTGTGACTGAGATCTTAGGAGCGGATGTATTTTGTTGTTTTTGGCTGTCATAATGGTAACACTTTAGTTTTGACAAAATGTTCTATTAGAGCCAATAGAAACAGAAATCTTGCAAATAATTTAATATGAGTGACTCCTGAGAAATGGTGTAATATCCATGCAAGCAAAAATGGTCAAATATAGTGAATTATGCAAACACACACTGCGCAGTTTGAACAATGTATAGTTGTGGTCAGACATTTACATGGACTTATCAATGGATATGAATGTCATGGCAATTTTATGTGTTTAATGATGCATTTGAACAGCTCGTTTGTCAGGGTGGAATAACTGTACATCATTAATGACTTTAAAAAAACAGTGTGTGATAAGTCAGCACAGATACATGGTAAATAAGGCGTACATGATGTGGAATGAAGAATCCCATTAGATCAGCCATTGTTAAAAAGTTACAGAGTTTGAGGAAAAAAACTTGTTATATATTATCAATGAAAGATCAAGATTAAGACAAGTGGGGAAAGCCTAGGATTGAATTTGGGGATCACCGTTTAAATGAGGTGGTTGAGTTCTGTAGTTCATGCATTTTTCCCTTGAGGTGATGGTGAAACATTCTCATTCCTGATAGGCCACCGTTACACAGTACCCATGGCAACAACCTTCCAGCATGAACATGTCGAAGTAAGATATGTGGCAGGCTGAGCTAACAGAATATGTTAAGATCAGAGATACACACCCACGTAGTTGAAGCGCAAAGGCAACTCTTGATCTTTGTATCTTTCTGCAAGTCGTTACTTGACATTGCAGATAATATTTTTTCATAATTCACGAGCGTAATCGGCAAGATCTGATGGATGTGGTTGACTCTGTTCACACCCTACGGGGATATTTTGAGACATGAGACGCAGTGCCGGGCATTCTTTAATAAATAAATGAAATTTGTAATTGTATCTGGTGGATGTGTGCACATCAATTTGTGTCTGACTCACGGAGACGTAGGCAGTGAGGCAGGTGATGAGCGAGGCAGTGATGGCGTAAGGGATGGAGGTGTTGGGACTTTTGGCCTCTTCTCCTGTTGTAGCTATGATGTCAAAGCCAATGAAGGCATAGAAACAAGTGGCCGCACCCTGCATCACCTGGAACACCCGAGAAGCTGGGCAAATGATTATTCCTGTCTTTTTTTTTATTTTTCAACAATATTTTCATGTAGTTGCATGTGTTTAAACGTACCCCCGACCATCCGTATGGCAGGAAACTACCCTCATCCCAGTTCTCGCCGTTGACGAAAAATAAGCCAGCGATCATCATGAACACCCACACAATGAGGTTGATGACGTTCAGTGCGTTGTTGAAGCCCACAGAGTTCTTCACTCCCAAAGCCACAATCACCGTCACCAACAACGCTATCAGCAGCGCCAGCAGGTCTGGGTATGACTGCTCCCCTTTACCTACAGGGCAACCAGAGACACAGTTAAAACACAATCTGATTTAACTGTACATAAGTCATCTCTGACAATCCCTAACAGTCTGGTGGTGGGTAAAAGGAAATGGTGTTGACAACTGCCCCGTGTGTGTGCGCAACTCTGTGTGCTTGCACTTGAGTGTTTTATAAGGCTGCAGTTAACATTGTACCAGTTATTTTCCACCACCATTGTGGTGTTGTACAGAGGCAACTTCACAAAATATCTCTCTCTCTCTCTCTCATATATATATATATATATATATATATATATATAAAAGTTGTGGTGGACATAATTCACCATGTAATGGTGGACATTGTGGACATAATTCACCATACCAAGTGTCGTCACCTGTGGTTAGAGCATATTCCCTGTTTTGCATTTGATAACATGCCGAGATGTGTGAGTGCATATCAAAGTGTCTCGGCCTTTTGCCATTTTTCTCTTTAGGACCCCCACAGGGGTAATGAGCGATGTGTGTGTGTGTGTATATATATATATATATATATATATATATATACACTTAAGCTTTATTTAACCAGGTTAGTCCCACTGACATCGAGGCCTCTTTTGCAAGGCAGACCTGGGAAATTATAAAGTTTCCAATTCACCTAACCCGCATGTCTTTAAATATATAATATATATGCCAAGTGCTCTTTGGATCCACCTGCACTGTGTGATGTGATATTATTTATAAATAGATATGAATATGTGAAATGTGTGACCATTATACGCCTTTAAATTTACATTAGTGTTTAAGTGTTAAAACGGAACTAAATTTTATTCTTGAGTTGTAATTTTTTTAAATGGGCTGAATTTAATCTGCTTTTCACAGTACTCTGCCAAACACATACACAAAAAGAAAAATCCCCAAATAGGTCATATTTATAAGTAAATTTAAATATATTAAATGTGTGAACACTTTATACCTAAAAATATGTCTGTTGTTAGGTGAGAAAATTATGTAGGTGGTTGCTTAAGATTTATAATAAAACTGGGTTTTGTTTCATTGGGTTATTCCAGTGGAAATGTTTAACTGGCCTGTAATACACAATTCTACAGAAACAGTTTCACCAAGTGTACATCGTGGTGGATGCATACAGAAATGGACTGCACTTATATAGCGCTTTTCCATCTGCACCATATGCTCAAAGCACTTTACACATCAATGCCTCACATTCATCCCGATGTGAGGCTGCTGCCAGGCAAGGTGCTCACTACACACCGAGAGCAACTATGGGATTAATGACCTTGCCCAAGGGCCATTAGTGATTTTCTGGTCAGGGTGGGATTTGAACCAAGGATCCTCTGGTCTCACGCCCTACGCTTAACCACTAGACCATCACCTCCCCTTACAGAGAAGATATACAGAGAGAAACTGAACATATAATAAAAATCATATTCTGTTAAATACAACATTTACTTATAGGGTGTGACTGTAGTGTCTTTTTCCAACAGGAAAAGGAAACGACAGCCTTCCATTGCAGCTGTCTGTTCTCTTTGTCATGTGACCTGTAACCTCTTTTTTCAGTGGCCAACAGGAAGCGAGCGACAGAGCGGTCTTGGTCAGATAGACCCAGCTGGCACACACCTCAAATATAGAATTACATCAGATTAACAGTCATATCCGTCACGGTATGGTCTATGACCTGGAAAACTGTTGTGTGTCTTGATACAGTTTCTATTTCCACAAACATTTAATTTGGATCAGTGCTTGGAAAAAAAAAATTTGCGGTGGAATGAGTTGAATAATTTCCCAGATGGCATTGCGTTTCTTATTTTATGTAAGTGGTGAGTGTGTGTGCGTGTGTGTGTGTGTGTGTGTGTGTGCATGCCTGCATATGCACACGTGTGCGTGTGTGTGTGTGCTATCAGGATAATACAACAGTGTCTCTTATTTAATTATAGAAAATAATTTCCACAAAAATCATAATTTTTGTTGAGTAGCTTTGAACTGTCACACTTCAAAGCCTACACATTAACTTAAATGTTTGATTTGTGATCATATGCTGAGCTTTTACATATCAAACAATATCAGATATGTTCAGGTAGGAAAGTAATGTATTTTTACAACTCATACCCACACATATTTTCTAACTAGAAGAGCACTCAGAGTAGAGTAGGACATTTGGACAATACCATCATCCGTCACCGATGGCTGACTGACATCATAATGTGGCATTGTGATGCCACCCCACCACACTTACACTAATTCCATGTTTCTACTTGTTTGTAGATCAGTTTAAGTGTCGCGGCTGCACTCTGCATTGTGTTGTTATGACTCCGCCCATTCGTGTCCCTCGGGACGCAAACTCACGATCCTCTGCATGGAAGTCGGACTCTCTAACCTGAAGGCTAAAACCCAGGGCTCTGGCCTTGTGACTTTTGAGCTGTTGGAGTGAGATTTACTAACTACATCTGCACAGCGACACCTGCTGGCCTCCGTTACATAAGCACTGATGAATATATACTTTAAAAAGTGTCACCCAGTGCACAAAAGAACAATGACAGTGAGTCTACTTGTATCTGAAACAGCTGAGGTGCAACTAGGAGTGCATCGAGCAATATCAAACTGTAGGTGGGCTGAATGTGTTTGTTAGTCCAAGCATGCTCTGGCACAGTGTTTTTGGGGAGAAACTATGCTGCTTGGTTCTGAGCAGCCCAACGGTTGCCAGGTCATCAGATTTCGTGCCACACCGAAAATAAATAAATTCAGATATCAAGAAGAGGTAACCTGCCTGGAGTGGCATGAATATGCACCGGGTTTTTGCAAGCCGGTTTGTCGGCTGATTTAAGACAGAGAATCTAAGAAAGCTCTGGACAAATGTCCTGTAGAAAGATTCTTTACTGGTTGACCCAGCGTGGCCTACACTGGCTTCAGTGATGCACAACTTGGGGTCCAATTTTCTTGCAGAGCAATGAAATCACATTATTACAAGATATCAGGGAGAGTTCACCCACATGGAGACATGCCTACAGCAGATGCACCATTGGCTCTGATTTCAAAAAAATTAAATATGAATTTACTTGTCCTGACATTTTCCAAATGGAGAGGAGGACTCTGATGCTCTGAACACAGCCTGGTCTTGCTTTGGAAAATGGGCTCAGATGATGTACAGTAGTGTTCAGAATAATAATAGTGCTATGTGACTAAAAAGATTAGTGCAGGTTTTGAGTATATTTCTTATTGTTACATGGGAAACAAGGTACCAGTAAATGCAGTAGATTCTCACAAATCCAACAAGACCAAGCATTCATGATATGCACACTCGTAAGGCTATGAAATTGGGCTATTAGTAAAAAAGTAGAAAAGGGGGTGTTCACAATAATAGTAGTGTGGCATTCAGTCAGTGAGTTCGTCAATTTTGTGGAACAAACAGAAAAAAATGGGAAACAGGAAAATGGGACGTCCAAGACATTGTTCAGAAGAACAGAGTAGTTTGATTAACCCCTTAATGCCCATCGTTGCATATATGCTACAATCTCTGACTCAAATATGCAACTTACCAAATTGACTTGTATGCCCGTTGTCGCAAATTTGCAACATACCATCATTATTATTATAACATTATAACATAAAGTCATTACCAGAATACCCAATATTACTATCTAGTTTTTGTGCAAAAGTGAAATTAATAATCTCAACATTATTTACCATGTACTTAAAGGCAAAAACACACACAAAACATTTTTTTATATACAGCTATATAAATTCGGGCCTTAAGGGGTTAAAAGTTGATTGGAGAGGGGAAAACTAAAACACAGGTGCAAAAAATTATAGGCTGTTCATCTACAGTGATCTCCAATGCTGTAAAATGGACAAAAAAAAAAAAAAAACAGAGACACGTGGAAGAAAACGGAAAACAACCATCAAAATGAATAGAGGAATAACCAGAATGGCAAAGGCTCACCCATTGATCAGCTCCAGGATGATCAAAGACAGTCCGGAGTTACCTGTAAGTGCTGTGACAGTTAGAAGACGCCTGTGTGAAGCTAATTTATTTGCAAGAATCCCCCGCAAAGTCCCTCTGTTAAATGAAAGACATGTGCAGAAGAGGTTACAATTTTCCAAAGAACACATCAACTGGCCTAAAGAGAAATGGAGGAATATTTTGTGGACTGATGAGAGTAAAACTGTTCTTTTTGGGTCCAAGGGCCGCAGACAGTTTGTGAGACGACCCCCAAACTCTGAATTCAAGCCACAGTTCACAGTGAAGACAGTGAAGCATGGTGGTGCAAGCATCATGATATGGGCATGTTTCTCCTACTATGGTGTTGGGCCTATATATCACATATCAGGTATCATGGATCAGTTTAGATATGTCAAAATACTTGAAGAGGTCATGCTGCCTTATGCTGAAGAGGACATGCCCTTGAAATGGGTGTTTCAACAAGACAATGACCCCAAGCACACGAGTAAACAAGCAAAATCTTGGTTCCAAACCAACAAAATTAATGCCTCGCAGATGTGAAGAAATCATGAAAAACTGTGGTTATACAACTAAATACTAGTTTAGTGATTCACAGGATTGCTTAAAAAAAGCAGTTTGAACATAACACTTTTGAGTTTGTAGCGTCAACAGCAGATGCTACTATTATTGTGAACACCCCCTTTTCTACTTTTTTTTTTTACTAATAGCCCAATTTCATAGCCTTAAGAGTGTGCATATCATGAATGCTTGGTCTTGTTGGATTTGTGAGAATCTACTGAATCTACTGATACCTTGTTTCCCATGTAACAATAAGAAATATACTCAAAACCTGGAGTAATCTTTTTAGTCACATAGCACTACTATTTTTCTGAACACTACTGTATAACTCTGACGTTATAGTAAATTAGCAAATTTGTAATAGTAAATACAAAATATAGTCTTTTTTGTAATTTAATTTATAAGTAGACATTTTTAAAGAAACTAAAGTACACACAAACTACAACCAAGAAAAATAAGTCACTGAAATAAGCCCACTACTTTTTGCATTATAGTGTAAACAGCCAGACTGTGGAGAAGATGTGGTTTAACACCCCCTGTGCAAGGAAAGCTGGAATTATATAGAGGAGATGTGCCACCACATGTGCAAAATTAAGAAATTATTAAAAAAAAAATCTATTATGTAGTGAGGCAGAGACGAAAGAAGCACCAGCAGCTGGGTGACGACTGAGCAGAGCAGCACCAACAATGAGAGAAGTTAACAAGATCAGACAAGGAAAAGCCTTCAACGAAAGGCTGAGACAGACCAGGAAGAGAAGCAGCTCCAGCCTGGACAATAAATTTTATTTTTGCAGAGCAAATAAACTGACAGGCCTCATATGCTTCGATGTCCATCTCCATTTGAGCCCATGTGTGGACCATGTTACACAACACACCCACAACCAGTCTAACCTCAGCCCTCGTCTTTTGGATGGTCGAGATAATAAATGTACTGTGACTAAGCATCTAGCCAAAGGATTTTAAGCCTGACAGATCACAGAACAAAATGTGTGTTGATATCCTCCTACTAAAGGCAAAAAAATTTACTTTACACTTACTGGTTCTGTGGAGGATTGTTTAGCACTCTGGATTTTGAATCCAACAATATCAATAGTTTTTTGTAATTTTGATGTGTTTGAATTAATGTCGAAGGAAGGCACACGTATCACTGTGCCAGTACATGTATGTGTTGAGAAATTTTATTAAAAAAGGTGACACTGTAGAAGTGGTTTGTCATAATTCCAAGAGAAATGCAAGAATATTGAAGCATCAAGGAAATTACTCACATGAAAGAAAGACCCATGTTTGTGCCAAGGGTATTAGTGGTTACGTTGAGGTTGCGGATACTCGATTCTCAAATCATAAAAATCATGTGTATTTTGGCGGCTTCTTACACTAGTCTCCTTCCTTTAGGGTCACTCGGTTTTTAAGGACTGCCTTCTCCACATATAGTTACCGTACAATACCATGATGTTTGTATTTCATAATGTTTGATGTAAATAAAATCCTGGACATATTCAGCTACTTGGGAATGTTCATGTATCTGTGCCATAACTGGTCTAAAGAAAACTGGCTGTAAAAGTCATGATTTGTATTGAAGAATAATGCTTAAATTTAATTTGTTCAATTACTTATTGCTTCTGAAAACGGCAGCGCTGTGTATAAATGAGATAAATCCAAAAGGTTAATACCAATATTTTGTTGAGCCCCTTAAATCAAAGATAATCTACACTACAATCACAATTTTTTTTTTCATTTCAACACCACTGTTGTGGGGCACAGAAGCAAAATTACAAACTTGTCAATGTCCAGTTACTTTTGAACCTGACTGTATTCTTCTATTTTACTATAACGTTGTTGTTCAATAAATGGACATTCCATTAAAATATTTTGATTGTCTGAAATTCATTTTTACCCGAGGCAATCAAATATGGCCATGGGGTATTGTGAAAACTTCGCATCTGTCTGTCCATCTATCCATCTATCCATGCTCAGCATAAGTCCAGTCCTATTGCTGTCAGAGTCTTCAAATTCACAGGGAACATTCTTGGGACACCGACCTTGGACAAGTTCAGAGATGGCTAACCTTGACCTATTTTAAGAGGTTAAAATGTCACATTCTGTTTCATTCTGTTCCATTTTTGTTTTGAGTGGTGGTGGTGACAGCCAATCAGAGTGGAGCTGCACCATGATGTCAGTGGCAGGTCTCTGTAAAACCGCTTCATTTATATACTGTATTTATGTAACATTTTTCTCATATATTCTGTAAAAGCTACTGAGAAATAAACACTTCTAAAACTTAAAACTCTGTTTTTGGAACCTAATAACACCTCTGAAGTGATTTACAAGACATTTCATGGACATTACCATGGTGATGTTACAAGCTAACAGCAAACCTTTTCATTTTTGGTGTAAATATAACCTGTTTGTCATATATTATGTAAAAGCTAGATAGAAATAAACACTTCTAAAACTGAAAACGCTGTTTTTGTAACCTGGTAACACACCTGGTGTGATTTACAAGACATTTCACAGACATCAGTGTGCACGCTAACATCCGCTAACGCAAAGATAACTTCCACTCTTGTTAAAAGCTCATTGGATGCCAATTAAACAATTGCAAATTATAAAGAAGACAATGCTCATACGGCCTAGGGTATTTTAGCATTGCATTATATTATTTTTATTTCTGAAACCTATTTTTAATTCCAAACTTAAAATTCAACGGGGCCAAAAATTATAATTGGGACTGTATGGATTCGGACTACTGTTGTTGATCTTGTTGTTCAGGTTTCAAAGAAATGTTCTTCATTAGATACAATCCAGACTTTTCATCCACATGTTGGAAGATTAGTCACAACCTAAAAATTTTGTACATTTTGACAAAGTAGTAGAGATCATTGCTTTCCAAAAGTAAGAATGTACTTTCCATTCTGTATCCCCAACCTTATTAAATCCTATTTTCTGTCCTGACTTTAAAATTACCCCCTCTCAAAAGAATGGGAGGAAATCTTCCTTTTACTTCTGGCAAAACAGAAACTCTCACAGTTGCACTTTCTTTTCCACTCACCCAAGCCATTGAGTGCTCCGACGTGTGAAATCATGAAGTTGCTAATACTATGATTGGCCAGTGAGTCGGCCATGCTGCTGAGAGCTGAAGCCCCCGCTGCTGTGCCGATCAGATACTCCAGGATCAAATTCCACCCGATGAAAAATGCCACGCACTCTCCCACAGTCACGTAGCTATAAGTGTAGGCCGAACCCGTGGTCTTAGGCACACGCACGCCAAACTCTGCATAACACACCCCTGTGGAGGAGAGAGTAGAGTGAGAAACATGTGGTCATGTAGGTGAACACTCACACTGGTGATATATCTGCATTATCATTCAGATGAAAGGCTGAGTTGAAGGTATTGATAGCAGCTCTATGATATCCCCAGAGTGACCTCTGGCTTTGCCTGGATAATGTGCTTGGTCTTGTAATATCAGCAGGTATTAAAAGGCTCTTAACCTCAGTCAGTTCAATGGTGATGAGATTCCCAATTATCTTTACACTGGATTTACAGGACATCAGACTGTGGATGAAGCATTGCACATCCAGTATATAGTCTCACCTGAAAGAATCGAGGCCACAGCGGCAATAATGAAGGACACGATGACCCCTGGGCCGGCCATCTCCTTGGCAACCAGCCCAGACACCACGTACATCCCGGTGCCAACGCAGCTTCCTACACCCAGCGACACTAGATCCACAGTAGACAGCACCCGTGCTAGTCTGGTACCATGGGCACCAGTGCCTGATATGGACGAATCCAGCATGGACTCCACAGGTTTGGTCCTGAGAACACGGGAAGTAAAAGTGTTCCAAGCTGATCCCCACTGTATCCTGCGAGGGTCCATCTTTGCCACCAATCCACTCATCCCGAGTGCAAAGGTCAATGTCGTGGGGAAAAGTTGCTCCAGATGAAAGGGGAGAAGTTACGTCCAGATGACAAATTAGTCCAAATCGATGGAAGATTGAAACTTGCAGCAATAGTTAGCCACCGCTTTTCTCTGGCCTGAGTTTAGTGAAACGTCATCACAGTCGCTGCCGACATTACGAGGAAGTGTTCTGAAAAACAAACACAGAATTATTTATTTTCAAAACATTTCACAGTTGTCATGATTCACAGGAGTAGGCCCAACGGCCTACCCCGAAGGCCGAACAAAGCACCCCCCCCAGCCCCCAACAGACACAGACGACCAAGGGAGGGAGGAGGGGGACCGGAGGAGGGACCGAGCACCCAGACTCACACAACAGGAGGTGGTAAAAGAAAAGAAGCATTATCAAGAAACAAACCAGAGCATGACTGATAGTTATGCAGGTTGAGTCACCCAAGGTCACCTTCATGAGCTTTGTTGATGTTTGTGTGCGAGGAAGCAACTCGAGGCGTGGCAGGAGGCGTTTCCCACTGCGTGAATACTGAGACAAGCCGAGGTGTGGTGACCTGTACCGGAGGTTTTACTGGTGGTGCTGAGGTTGAGAAGGGTGCTGATGGATCTTGAAAGGGACGCGCTGCTGTTGTTTCCGAAGAATCTAGTGCCGGTGTGTGCTGTGGCCATGCGGACTGTGTTTGAGTGGCAGCTGACCTTGTGATTGTGCTTACAGGTGCTGCAACAGATGTTACTGACGGCATGATTGATGTGTTAACCTCAGAAGTATTAGATGCTGAAAGCGCTGCTGAGAGTTGAAGCTGCGGAGATTTCTCCAGCGGTTCCGTTGACAAGCTGCACGAAGTGAGCAGCGCAGGCTGAGCTTCAGCAGGTGCAGCCGTGGGCTGTGATGTCGAGCGTGCCGAAGCTGCTGCTGACTGCGGTGTGCACGCGGCAGGAGGCGGACGTGGAGCCGCTGAAGCCTGTAGTGAGTAGCGCCGGGAGGTCGGGACCGGAGTCTCCTGGAGCTGATGCGCTGATGTGCATGGAGCAGGTGTCGTCGGCTGCAGTGGAGGTGTGTACTTTCCAGGTGGCCCTGCGGAGGAAGTGACAGCTGCAGGGGATTCAGGCAACATAAAAGCCACTGATATATCAGGCGGAGAGAATTTAGGGCAGGCTTAGACAGGGGCATAGACAGCCGTCGTGGGGCCGGTGTCAGTGCGAATGGTTCTGGAGCAGCACTTGACCATGGAGCGGATCCTCGAGGCTGAAGGCTCTGCTCGGCCGGCTTCCGCGTTGACGAACTCCGAGAACCACAGCTGGCGTCTGACAAGGTGGTGTCAAAATGACCTGCTGATGGGGTGTGACGGCTGCGGCAGAAAGTGTGATCACTCGTGGAGAATCAAGACAGAAATCATAAAGTTCGGATTCAAAAAGAAAGTCCATTGGATCCTCAATGTATGGAGGGATCTGACCGCATTTGAATAGAGCTTTGATGTTCTCCAGGTCTCGATAAGCGGACACAATCTCTGGCTCGTCTTGCAGGATGTGGTCTAATAAAGAAAAAATCCGACACCTGTCCTGCCGATATGGACTGTCCAAAAATTCATAGTATAAGTCCTGAATCTTAAAAAATACGGTGGCTGTGTACTGTAGATCTGAACCTTCTGATGAGGCGTCATCCTCAAGGTCAACCCATTCATCCTCATCATCGGTGAGCAGGTGGCTGGATGGCAGGTGTGATTCAGGCTCTCTCACCCAGGCTGGGAGGCTCCCTGCTGCAAATAAGCCATCCAGATCCTCTAGCTCAGGGAAGAACTGGTACAACCAGACATTGGCCTCCACCAAATTCCAGGCTTGATCCAGAAAATCAAATTTTCGCTTCGGAGTGTGGCAAGAGTGAAAGCAGTTGAAGAAAAAATTTATTTCTGAAAAAATGTCCTTAATGAGAGCAATGTCCGGGTTCATGGCTGGAGGTGAGTCCACTGCTTCCTGGTACTGGCTTGCTTGTTCTGTCATGATTCACAGGTAGTCAGGGCATAGCAGGTGGTAGGGAGCAAAATGCAGACACACAGGCAGGTGGTGGATTAAGAAGAAGGCTTTATCGATAAATCAGGCAGGGTCTGGTACACAGAATGGCAGTCAGCATTGCGGAGGTACAGGCAGGTGATAAGCACAGGCGTCGTCAAAAAACAGGCGGGGTTCGATACCACAGCAAACAATGTTACATGGTCAAAGACAAAATCCAGATCCAGAATACAAGTGAGGTCGAAAAAAATGTGAGAGCAAAAACTGTGAGGGCCAGGACGAAGGTAACAAAATCAACGAGCAAGCAAAGGCAAAGAAAACATGCAGGGCTTAAATACACTGAGTTAATTAGGAAGTGATATGGAGCAGGTGTGGTGTGCAGGCAGGAGGAGGGCGTGGACTAACAGGAGAGGCTGTGAGACAAGAGAAGGCTGGGACAGGTGGACAAGGAGGTGACAAACAAAACTGGGCGTGGCCAACAGAGCTGAGAAGGTAATCAATCAATCAATCAACTTGTTTCTTATATAGCGCCAAATCACAACAAACAGTTGCCCCAAGGTGCTCCACATTGCAAGGCAAGGCCATACAACAATCATGAAAAACCCCAACGGTCAAAACGACCCCCTATGAGCAAGCACTTGGCCACAGTGGGAAGGAAAAACTCCCTTTTAACAGGAAGAAACCTCCAGCAGAACCAGGCTCAGGGAAATGGGCAAGAGTGGAGTGATCTGAGGACGTGACTGTGATCCAAATGAAACGGGATGTGAAAATACGATGGACATGACAAATGATACTAAAATATCCAAGACGGCATAGAAACTAAACATGAACAGAATCAGGTTGGACAACAAGAAAATCAAAAGCTAAAACTAGAATGGAACTGACATGAATAATATAACTGAAGACAAATGTGGTAAACCTGACAAATAAACTTAGTGACACAAGTGTTGTGGCTGGCGTGCCTGGCTGGCTTTTGTTTGTCCTCTGTTTCTGTCTTTTGGTTTTCCTTCCAGGTGGTGCGCATTTGGGACTGAGTGGCTGTGAGGCTGAGTTACCAGGACCTCACCCTGATCACCTGAGGCTGATCAGGTGCAGCTCGTTCAGGACTCACAGCTGTGGTGCATCTACATGGATTGGAACATGGTAGCATTTAAGTCTGGAGTACACAGTGTGTATTTGCTAGAGACTCGACCTTGTGACCAGACGGGTGAGATCGTCGTCTCGAGAGCCATCTCATCATCAGTGGATGCAGAGAACGTCCAGGTTTGATGCATGGTCTGTGAAAGAGGAGGGGGTGAGGTCTCACGCTCGTCAGCACACTTCCTGAGGTACGTTAGATTTTGTGACTAACATTTATACAGTCAGTAAATGTGGTGTCCCTCACACCTTATTATATTGAGCTGTATGTTAGTCGTGTAATCAGCTTCCACTGCAGTGGAGTTTTGTGAACTGGGTGTTCCATGCCTGCAGGGTGGGAAGCTGATTAGTAATTAAGCCAGGAAGTGTTTGCTGTTTGTGCACCTTTGAGCGGTCTCTCTGTGTGTGGAGTGTGGACTCACATAATGATTTCTTCTTTCACAGACTCCGTTTGTCGCGGCCACCTGGGGGGTGTCGGCGGGGTCCTTGGGTCCGAACTGGTTCTGGCTCCGGACCATTTTGTGCTGCTAGGAGCGCACCGCAAATCTACCACGCCAGACCGCGCACTTATTTGTTTGTATATTTATCACCTCACTGTTATGTTTATTAAACTCAGTTATCCTTTGTACCGTGCTCTGCTTATTTTATACTGGGTCCTTCAAACGCTGGTCGGTTCTCCGGGCTGCGTCCGACACATAACAACAAGTAATCAAATGCAATCAAAAACAGTGGAACAAAACTAAACTAAATCAGAACTCAACATGTGACTGAAGTGTGGTGAACAGAAAACAAGCTGTGACAAAAGCAGTAATGAACAAAAATCAAAGACGGTGGTTCAAAGACTAAACTAAAGCAGAACGGAACTCAAGATGTGGCTATGGAGTGATGAACAGAAAACAAAAAGAAGACAAAAGTGAAATAACCAGACTGTCAAAAAAGCAGACAAAAGGAAAATCAATAAAAAGACTGACAACAAACATGATGGGTGAGGACAAAGCAGGGGCAAGACCTGACAACAGTTAATTACCATCCAGTTTTCCTTCACCGCAGTGCTTATTTCTGAACACACATACACAAAAATAAAGTACAGCAGCTCAGCGGGGAAGATGTATTACATGTTCATCCACAAATGAAGTGTACCTGAATGAGGAAGCAACTAATTAGCAGTGCTCTCCCTAAAGCCCCGTTGCTATAGTAGTCAGGCTCATTAGTGATGGCGGTAGAAATTAATCTTTTGTCTAGTGTGTGTATGAGGGAGAACTACATTCTTGTTTTATGTATAATGAAATGTATGTGCGTTAATATATTTTCCTGTGATTTTGTCAAGATGTCTAACTGAAGGGGGGAGCAGGTATGATGTTTCCAGTGGGACAAGGCCTTGATAACCCAAGTCTTAGTCCCACTGGAAACATCTTAATCAACACATGGTGAAACTGATGATGAAGCCAATTTGTCATAAAGATGACATCATGACATCACCTTCTGGATCTCAGTGTGACCACAAAAACTACATACTCAAATTTACATGATGTCATGGGATCGATTCCCACCTGGGCCGTTCTGTGTGGAGTTTGCGTGATCTCCCTGTGCTCGCATGGGTTCCCTCTGGGTGCTCCGGTGTCGCTGACCAAGCGCCCCCCACTAAAAATCGGTTCCCCCTGCCTTCACTGCACCTTCACCGCACATGCATCATTTCTGTGTGTCAGAAGCAATTCACCACCTCGTTTCTACTTAAAACTGCACTCCAGTCATCATCTATGTCAGTAACAGATATCTGAAGCTTTTGTATAACAATCATTTCCACATAAATTCAGCATTATTTCATAATAAAAGGTGGGGGAGCGATCAGAGCACCACAGCAGCACCTCTGAGACTGACTCTCTGAGTCTGACTCTCGACACCCAAAGCAATCAAAGGGAATAATGTGATTATTAACCATCAGATGACACAGTAAAACCTCTTAACTCATTCTAAAGTCATTTTTAAGCAGAAACTAGGCCGTTTTAAGCAGAAATGAGGCAATAATCTGTGAATCGCACTGACGCTCCAAAATGACGTAGGTCCAGCAGCAGATCAGACTCAGATGTGCTGCTGTGGTGCTCTGATCACTAACCCATTTTGATTATGAAATAATGCTAAATTTATGCGGAAATGACTGTTGTACAAAAGCTTCAGATATCTGTCGCTGAGATAGATGATGACTGGAGTGCAGTTTGAAGCAGAAACAAGGCGATAATCGGTGAATTGCTGTTGACGCTCCGAAATTACGCATACGCAGTGAAGGTGCAGTGAAGGCAGGATGGACCAATTTTCTGGGGGGACCATTCAGTCGGTGACACCGACTTCTTCCAGCTTCCAAAGACATGCTGGTTAGATGAATTGGAAACTATAAATTGACCATAGGTATGAAGTGTGAATGAGTTTGTTTGTCTATATGTGGCCCTGCGATAATCTGGCATCCTGTCTAGGGTGTACCCTCCACTAGCCCTATGACTGGTGGGATGACTCCACCCCCCCCCCCCATGACCCTTAATAGGGGTAAGCAAATACAGCAGATAAACATCAGCAATTTCTGTGCCACTTTGACTTGTAGAGAATAAGTATCTAAGCAATCAGTGCAGCAATCCTCAACAGTCTACAGTCGAGAAAAATACTAGAATTACTGATTCCATTTGTTTTCATGCAAAGAAATAATTTAAAGACAACGCAGCATTATTGCATATTATAATACTTTCAAGTCTTTTAATATCATAATTTGATAAGAGATGCTGGCAGCATGGTGGATTAGCGGTTTGCACTGTTGCCTCACAGCAAGAAGGTCATAGGATTGATTCCCACCTATGACCTTTCTGTGTGGAGTTTGCATGTTCTCCCTGTGTTTGCATGGATTCCCTCCGGGTGCTCCGGGTTCCTCCCACATCCAAAGACATGCAGGTTTGGTGGATTGGACACTTTAAATTGTCCATAGGTGTGCGTACGGGTGTCAATGTGGATGTCTGTCTATATGTGGCCGTGCGATAGACTGACGTCCTGTCCGAGGTGTACCCCGCCTCACGCCCTATGACTGCTCAGATAGGCTCCAGTCCTACTGTGACCCTTAATAATTGGAGTAAGCGGTTGAAGATGAGTGAGTGAGTGAGTGATAAGAGATGCCATTGAAAACAGTATACTAGTCATCAGTTATTGTAGAGTCTTGTTCTCTAACACTCACCAAATACCACTCCTGAGTCTCTTACTGAACAAACACGCCCACCTTGCCTCTCAGCTTCAATACGTACAAGTCACTTAAATGATAACTGCAATTTCTCAGCTGTTGAACATTAATGGGCTACACTCAGTGGTCGTAGGAGTAGGTGCTGTAGTACTACAATTATCAGAAAGGTATTTTATTTGTATGTAAAGTGAGTGCTGCCATGTCAAGAGGACAGTGTCTTCCTGCTAAAAGGTCAACGCGGGTGTTCAGGTGATTATACTGTAATGACTCCAGGTTTTACCCTTCACTTGTACAAAGAAAATCATATGTGACAAGAAATACATAGATTCACAGAAATGGTTATATTAATACACAGCAGAGAATGAGTTGCCCACACACCTGCAAGAATTAAACAATGTGGATAAAACCACCAAAAGCACTTTGCCATAGTATAAATATGCACAAACCAACTAAAGAGCACAATTTTGATGTTTGTTTCAGCCAGGCAAAAAGAAAAGCCACAAATAATGAGCACAATTAAAAAAAAACACAAAACACCAATTCATACACGGTATTGGTTCAAGTAAAAACTGGTGAAACATACTGATTTTATATTTACTTATTTATTTTTCTTTTTTATGAAATTAAAGCCTTGTCCTATTCAAGTACATTTTATCATGTACTTTTTTGCACATTATAAACAATGAATGATATAGTAACAATGAATTAATCAAAATAAGTATCATTTTGGACTTGATCTTTCACCCAGTGCAAAGCAGCTCTCAGACATGACAAGTAATTGACAGTGTTCATGTGATGCCCTCATGTTTGCATCCATTGATCAAGTGCAGTGTTGGGTCATCGCTATCACAAGACAGCTGAAAGTAATTGGTCCATAGACCACACAAATCCTAGTCTAAAGTTGGGGAAGCACACACTAACTGTCACAACCAAGTAGCTGTAATAGTGTACAGAAACGTCTGTGACAAACGGACTGGAAGTACAAAAGTCCAAGTGGGAAAAACCTCCAAAGGCATTTGGGAACAGAAGAGCTAAGGTTCCAGACAGAAAGAGGTGCTGACCTAGTGGTGGTTGACAAGGAGCAGAAAAGGGCAGTTGTGATTGATACTGCAATTACAAGTGACAGCAACATCAGCCAACAGAAGCATGAAAAGATCAAAAAGTACCAGGGACTAAAGGAAGAACTAGAAAAGATGTGGAAGCTCAAGACCACAGTAATAGAAGTTCTCAGGACTGTGAACACCGTACTGGGAGAATGGTTCCAACAGATTCCAAGTACAACATCTGAGGTCTCTGTCCAGATTATTACAGTTGTAGGAACAGCTAACATACTGAGCAGGGCCCTCAAACTCCCAGGTCTGTGGTAGAGGACCCAAGCTTGAGGGAGACACATCAAACCACCCCAGAAGAGAGGGGGATGAGGGTGAGCAAAAGGTTGCATTGGCATAGGAGTTGTAATGCCCGCCTGTAGACTTTGTGTGCTTCAGGCTACCCTTCTATCCTTGACCAAGACACTTCATCTGCATTGGCGCATTCCACCCAGCTGTAAAAAGGGTTCTGGTCTTGCCTAGGGAAGTAACCTGTGATTGACTGCCATCCCTTCAAATAAGAGTCATAGACTCTAAACGACTTCATGCTAAAGCATCTGAGGATAAGCACCACCCTGCTAGGTCTCAGGGCCTATCTAGGACTTCAAATAAGATGTCCATCACACACTGTAAACCCGAACAAGTTAGCAGAACCACTTTTCCGAGATTTGGGTCACGGAAGCAACAACTCCAGCAGGGGACTCCAGACTTCCCTTTCCCATGCCACATTGACCACCTCTGTCTGGGGGGTCTCGAGGTGTTCCCAGGCCAGTGTGGGAGGCGCACAGGAGGCATCCTTACCAGATGCCCAAACCACCTCTACTGGCTAATTTCAACACGAAGGAGCAGCGACTCTACTCCAAGATCCTCACGGATGACTGAACTTCTCGCCCTATCTCTAAGGGAGATGCCAGCCACCCTCCTGAGGAAGCCCATTTCAGCCACTTGTACCCGCGATCTAGTTCTTTCGGTCATGACCCAACACTCATGACCATAGGTGAGAGTAGGAAGGAAGTAGATCGAGAGCTTCGCCTTTTGGCTCAACTCCCTTTTCGTCACAACAGTACGGAAGAGCAAATGCAATACCACGCCTGCTGCATTGATTCTCCAGCCAATCTCACCCTCCATCGTCCCTTCACTCGTGAACAAGACCCTGAGGTGCTTGAACTCCTTCACTCGGGGCAAGGCCATATTCCCTATTTACACTAAAACTTTTTCATTAATTTGAACATTTGTGTTTTCAGTGCAGTAGGAAATCATAAGAAAAATATGTCACGAGAAGTGTTTCACTCTGTCTCCCTCATCTACAAATACAGTGAGGAAAATAAGTATTTGAACACCCTGCAATTTTGCAAGTTCTCCCACTTAGAAATCATGGAGGGGTCTGAAATTTTCATCTTAGGTGCATGTCCACTGTGAGAGACAATCTAAAAAAAAAAAAATCCAGAAATCACACTGTATGATTTTTTTTAATAATTTATTTGTATGTTACTGCTGCAAATAAGTATTTGAACACCTGTGAAAATCAATGTTAATATTTGGTACAGTAGCCTTTGTTTGCAGTTACAGAGGTCAAACGTTTCCTGTAGTTTTTCATCAGGTTTTCACACACTGCAGCAGGGATTTTGGTCCACTCCTCCATACAGATCTTCTCTAGATCTTTCAGGTTTGGAGTTTCAGCTCCCTCCAAAGATTTTCTATTGAGTTCAGGTCTGGAGACTGACCAGGCCACTCCAGGACCTTGAAATGCTTCTTACGGAGCCCCTCCTTAGTTGCCCTGGCTGTGTGTTTGGGGTCATTGTCATGCTGGAAGACCCAGCCACGACCCATCTTCAACGCTCTTACTGAGGGAAGGAGGTTGTTTGCAAAAATCTCACAATACGAGGTTTATTAGAAAACTAACCAGCAGTTTTATAAAAAAAAACTATATGGATTTGAATCATGTGCGATTACACCAGACATGCTTGAACCCTCATGCGCATGCGTGAGTTTTTTCACACGTCGGTGACGTCATTCGCCTCTGGGCAGGCTTTGAATGAGCACTGGTCCAGCCCTCTCAGCTGAAATCCTTTGTCTGAGACGCTGCTGGAGACGGCGCGCGTTGCTTTATCAAAAATTTTTCAGGACCTGTGAAGGATATCCGAGTGGACACTATTCGAGAAATTCTGCTGGTTTTCGGTGAAAAGTTTAACAGCTGATGAGAGGTTGTGGAGTTTCTTTCGCTTTAAGGACAGCTCACAAAGCGGATCGGCGCGGCGCGGTCGGAGGTGGCGTCCGTCTGGCTGTTTTGAGCTGAAAACATCCTAATTTAAGGCTCTGTTCACCCAGGACGTCATCAGAGAACAGAGAAGTTTCAGAAGAAGTCGGCATGAGGAGTTTATGCAGACATTCCAGTGTTAAAGGAGATTTTGTAATGAAAGAACGTGTGGGCAAATTCGCAGAGTCGGTTCCGTGACGCCGCCGCAAATCTGTCTGTGCCGCGAAAGCCATTTGTAAAATTAAGGCGGCTTTTGATGGCGTTCAACAAGTGAGTATCTGAGAGATTGTTTAACAGCTGGACATGTTCCAACTTGTCGGTTAAGGTTTCCAATGGAGGTGTTTTTCCTGTCGCGACCCCCCCGCGGTCGGGTCCGGCCCGACATGCGAATCTGCCCGCACGTTCTTTCATTACAAAATCTCCTTTAACAGTGGAATGTCCGCATAAACTCCTGATCCTGAATTCTTCTGAAAGTTCTCTGTTATCTCACGACATCTTGGGTCCACAGAGCCTGAAATGTGGAACTTTTCAGCTTGAAACAGCAAGACGACGCCGCCTCGGAGCGCAGATCGCCATCAGGCACCGTGGGCCGTCCTTACGGCGACACTTACAGACCAAAATCTCTCATCAGCCGTTAAAATTTTTACCGAAAACCAGCTGAATTTATCGAATGGTGTCCACTCAGTTGTGCCTTACAGTTTTTGAAAAAATTTTGATCAAACAAAGCAGCAGTCTCTGAGCCATTCCTAAACAATGAAAAAAATCGACGAGAGGGTGGGCCACTCCTCACTCGAAGACTGCCCACAGGTGAATGATGTAACCGACAGGCATGAAAAAACTCTTGCATGCCCATGAGGGTTCAAGCATGTCTGATGTAATCACACGTGATTCAAATCCATATGTTTTTTGAAAAAAATAATAAGGTCATATACTTTTCTAATAGACCTCGTACATGACCCCATCCATCCTCCCTTCAATACGGTGCAGTCGTCCTCTCCCCTTTGCAGAAGAGCACCCCCAGAGTATGATGTTTCCACCCTCATGCTTCACGGTTGGGATGGTTTTCTTGGGGTTGTTCTCATCCTCTAAACATGGTAAGTGGAGTTGATTCCAAAAAGCTCTATTCTGGTCTCATCTGACCACATGACCTTCTCCCATGCCTCCTCTGGATCATCCAGATGGTCACTGGTGAACTTCAAACGGGCCTGGACATGTGCTGGCTTCAGATGGGGGACCTTGCTGCTCTGCAGGATTTGAAACCATGTCAACATCATGTGTTACTAATGTAATCTTTGTGACTGTGGTCCCAGCTCTCTTCAGGTCATTGACCATCCTTACCCCACAAAATGAGATCTTGCATGGAATCCCAGACCGAGGGAGATTGACAGTCAACTTGTGTTTCTTCCACTTTCTAATAAATAATCATAACAGTTGTTGTCTTCTACCAAAGCTGCTTGTCTGTTGTCCTGTAGTCCATTCCAGCCTTGTGCAGGTCTACAGTTTTGTCCCTGGTGTCCTTAGACAGCTCTTTGGTCTTGGCTATGGTGGACAGGTTGGAGTGTGATTGACTGATTGTGTGAACAGGTGTGTTTTATACAGGTAACAAGTTCAAACAGGTGCAATTAATACAGGTAAAGAGTGCAGAATAAGAGGGCTTCTTAAAGAAAAATTAACAGGTCTGTGTGAGCCAGAATTCTTGCTGGTTGGTAGGTGTTCAAATACTTATTTGCAGCAGTAACATACAAATAAATTATTAAAAAAATCATATATTGTGATTTCCGGATTTTTTTTTTAATATATATATATATTATGTCTCTCACAGTGGACATGCACCTAAGATGACAATTTCAGACCCCTCCATGGTTTCTAAGTGGGAGAACTTGCAAAACCGCAGGGTGTTCAAATACTTATTTTCCTCACTGTATATGACCTCACCCTCTAGCATACAGAAACACACACAAAGCAGTTATATTATTTGTGGAGTGTTGAGTATTTCTGAAAGAGGAGAATAAGAGAAGATTAACAGTTCCTGATATAGATATGAGAAGGTGCAAATTTTGTTATGATGTGTTGATGTATCTCTTTCTGATCATTTCACATGGCGCACATTTTTCTCTGCCACGCTGCAACTTGTAGAGTGACATGGACATGATTGGATACGTGCATACACATCACTGCCAGAAATTAGTGTTGTAAAGATCTGCCTGACCATCATAAACACACAGAGTGGAAGAAAACTGATCTTTTATATTTGAATATTCTCTGGCACCAGCCACCAGCTGTACTCTATTGAGCGTACGCTATTTGAACAGTAGTAGGTCAACAAAACGGCAACAAAAGCAGCGAAGCAGCAGGTGTTCCATCTGCATCAACAGCTCCCACTGAGAAGGAACATTTAGCTTCCCGGTTTACCGATATGACAAATGTGGCAAACTATTACTGAAGTGTAAAATAAAAACATAAATACAACATTGCCTTTACTGTTAGTTTCGCATTACCCATTACCCATTACCCATTACCCATTGACTGCATATCTAGTTTGGTGGAAATCAGCCAAGGGACTGGGGAGGAGCTGCTGTACAGCCAAACGCTGCTCAAATTATACTGGAGTATGATCATGTGTCACAAATATCTATTTGTCAATTAAGTAGCTGCCAAAACACATCATTTAGAAAGAGACGCTCACAATCACGCTGGTAATATTTGATGATTACACCCAGTGGAGTGTGGCGCCGACAGTCTAACATCTGTGCCCTGCACCATCCACTGACTATATTGGTCTTTTTTACTGCATTGTTTTCAAAAACAAACTACAAGATGTTGCACAATAAATATAAATAGCAGGAAATCTATGAGGACAAAAAAAAAAAAAAAGAAATGTTACTGTATTCTTTTTTTGGTGAAACATTTTTACACTTAAAAATATTGATATTAAGTATATTAATCCTTTCCAAATATTCTGAATGAAATTTACCAAACAAATTAAGTATATTTAAAAAAATATAACTTGTTAAGCATATTTTTCATCATTTCATTTGGTATATCCAAATGAAATGATGAAAAATAAAATTTGGTATATCAACTGAATGTGTTTCAGAGATTTTATTAAGTCAGCATAGCTGTAGTTTCCTCATGTGTATGCATAGATTGTTGACTAGAACAAGCAGACTCAACTCCTGGGGTCATTACTGGAATATGTGTGTGAATAAATGTGTCCCAATTTGTGTGTGCGTTATCAGGGTTGTGAATGTGTATTCAGAATCCATGTGTACGTAAGCAGACTTGTAATCAAAAGCTCTGTAAATGTGTAATGGGTTTTGCAGGTATATTGAGTTGTGCATCTGCAGATACATCTATAAACGCGTGCATAGATTAGCACGTGAGAAGACAATCAGTAAATGTGTGTATCGGAGGTCTACAGACAATTCCTTTGACTTCATGCTTGGTTTCTGCTCTGACATGTACTGTCAACTGAAAATGCAGACAAGTCTGTCACAACTCAGGCAGTTCTCTGAGTTGGATGTTGTGTTCCATGTGATTTTTGCTGCACTTCTGCCTTAACAGATCTGCAAATGCATGTATGGTACTAGATTTGTCTCCTGTTATCCTGAACTGACACTTCATCTTCTACATTGTCTCCGTTCACCCAGCTATAAATGGGTACCAGTCTTAAATGGGGACATCACCTGCATCAGACTGGCATCCTATTCACATTGTAGAATCTGGAGATAAGGGCCACGACCAACGCCCCTTAGGGCCTAACTCTGACCCCAGCGATTGACCTTTGGTAAATTTTATCTTGTCTGGATGATTCTACCACCATCATAACCTGCTGATTTTGCCGACAGTCTAACATCTGTGCCCTGCACCATCCACTGACTCTGCAGACAACACTGAGAACAGGTGCAGCACTGCTCATCAGAGCCTTTATATAAAGCAATAAACGTTGTTGCATTGGCTGCTTTAACTACTAAATTATTTAATAGCGAGTGGGCACATGCAATAAATTTAGCTTTCCTTAAACAGATAGTCACAGAAAGACTGTTATTGCTTGTGTGCCCATATTACATTGATTTGAGCCACTGTAAAAAAAAAAAAAAAAAAAAATATATATATATATATATATATAGCTGGGCAATGATTAAAAATTTTAATCACGATAAATCACATGATTTATGTGGAAGAGAGCGGAGATCAATCACTAATGATTAAATGCAGAGTGGTGCATACAGAGCAAAAAAAGAAAGAAACACTCAGTGCATCATGGGAACCCCCCAGCAGTCTAAGTCTATAGCAGCATAACTAAGGGATGGTTCAGGGTCACCTGTTCCAGCCCTAACTGTTGTGAAAGTGTAGGAACACGGACCCACAACAGGGGGCGCAAATGAACGGACAATGGAGAAGGTAAATAACAAGTTTTACTGTTGTGAAACGAGCACGACCAATACAACAATCAACAATTTGGGATTAAGCCGAATTCTGCTGGTGTCGTGTGGGCAGGCTCGAAGGTAGGAGACGTCCGTCCGAGTCGAACCGGAACCACCCAGATCTCCTCTGCCACCGAACCCTGGAAATACTGGAACCGCCAAGTCCCGAAGTCCCAGGTGGCCACTGCCTCCGCTCGTCGGATCCGGTACTGCTGGCAAGAGAGAGCAACAAACACACAGGTGTGGATGCGGCTGCACCCAGTAACACGGAGAGGGAAGAAGCCGCCTCCACCTCTCGTCACGTTAAAACAGGAAGGTGAGTACTTATCCAAGCAATTGGCTTTCGGTAGTCAGCTGTCCTGAAAAGTTTAACACGTATTATCAAATATACAGAATATGCTGCAGAGTAGTTTACCTCTATCTCAAGGCGATATCTCGGCACTGAGGTGGAGACGCCGTCCTCCTGATATACCTCGGTGCTGAGTAGAACAGCTGTGTCTGGTGATGGGTGACAGCTGTCACCCAGGCTACTCCCATGATGCGGCAGCGCCCTCTGGTGCCTGGAGCCCGCACTCCAGGCAGGGCGCCCTCTGTTGGTGGTGGGCCAGCAGTACCTCCTCTTCAGCGGCCCACACAACACTAACTATAAGCTTTAGCAAAAAGGAAAGTTTTAAGCCTAATCTTAAAAGTAGAGAGGGTGTCTATCTCCCTGATCCGAATTGGGAGCTGGTTCCACAGGAGAGGAGCCTGAAAGCTGAAGGCTCTGCCTCCCATTCTACTCTTAAAAACCCTAGGAACTACAAGTAAGCCTGCAGTCTGAGAGTGAAGCGCTCTATTGCGGTGATATGGTACTATGAGGTCCCTAAGATAAGATGGGACCTGATTATTCAAAACCTTCTAAGTAAGAAAAAGAATTTTAAATTCTATTCTAGAATTAACAGGGAGCCAATGAAGAGAGTCCAATATGGGTGAAATATGCTCTCTCCTTCTAGTCCCCGTCAGTACTCTAGCTGCAGCATTTTGAATTAACTGAAGGCTTTTCAGGGAACTTTAAGGACAACCTGATAATAATGAATTACAGTAGTCCAGCCTAGAGGAAATAAATGCATGAATTCGTTTTTCAGCATCACTCTGAGACAAGACCTTTCTAATTTTAGAGATATTGCGCAAATGCAAAAAAGCAGTCCTACATATTTGCTTAATATGCGCATTGAAGGACATATCCTGATCAAAAATGACTCCAAGATTACTCACAGTATTACTAGAGGTCAGGGTAATGCCATCCAGAGTAAGGATCTGGTTAGACACCATGTTTCTAAGATTTGTGGGGCCAAGTACAATAACTTCAGTTTTATCTGAATTTAAAAGCAAGAAATTAGAGGTCATCCATGTCTTTATGTCTGTAAGACATTCCTGCAGTTTAACTAATTGGTGTGTGTCCTCTGGCTTCATGGATAGATAAAGCTGGGTATCATCTGTGTAACAATGAAAATTTAAGCAATGCTTTCTAATAATACTGCCTAAGGGAAGCATGTATAAAGTGAATAAAATTGGTCCTAGCACAGAACCTTGTGGAACTCCATAATTAACCTTAGTCTGTGAAGAAGACTCCCCATTTACATGAACAAATTGTAATCTATTAGATAAATGTGATTCAAACCACCGCAGCGCAGTGCCTTTAATACCTATGGCAAGTAGTGATAAGTGAGGAGGGAAACCTTGTACTCAATCCTGAATGTGACAGGAAGCCAGTGGAGTGACTTAAGGATGGGGGTGAAGTGATCGTATTTATGCACCCTCATCAGGATCCTAGCAGCACTATTTTGGATGTACTGTAATACCTATGGCATGCTCTAATCTCTGTAATAAAATTTTATGGTCAACAGTATCAAAAGCAACACTGAGGTCTAACAGGACAAGCACAGAGATGAGTCCACTGTCTGAGGCCATAAGAAGATCATTTGTAACCTTCACTAATGCTGTTTCTGTACTATGATGAATTCTAAAACCTGACTGAAACTCTTCAAATAGACCATTCCTCTGCAGATGATCAGTTAGCTGTTTTACAGCTACCCTTTCAAGAATTTTTGAGAGAAAAGGAAGGTTGCAGATTGGCCTATAATTAGCTAAGATAGCTGGGTCAAGTGATGGCTTTTTAAGTAATGGTTTAATTACTGCCACCTTAAAAGCCGGTGGTACATAGCCAACTAATAAAGACAGATTGATCATATTTAAGACCGAAGCATTAATTAATGGTAGGGCTTCCTTGAGCAGCCTGGTAGGAATGGGGTCTAATAGACATGTTGATGGTTTGGAGGAAATAACTAATGAAAATAACTCAGACAGAACAATCGGAGAGAAAGAGTCTAACCAAATACCAGCATTACTGAAAGCAGCCAAATATAACAATATGTATTTGGGATGGTTATGAGTAATTTTTTCTCTAATAGTTAAAATTTTATTAGCAAAGAAAGTCATGAAGTCATTACTAGTTAAAGTTAAAGGAATACTCGGCTCAATAGAGCTCTGACTCTTTGTTAGCCTGGCTACAGTGCTGAAAAGAAACCTGGGTTGTTCTTATTTTCTTCAATTAGTGATGAGTAGTAAGATGTCCTAGCTTTACGGAGGGCTTTTTATAGAGCAATAGACTCTTTTTCCAGGCTAAGTGAAGATCTTCTAAATTAGTGAGACGCAATTTCCTCTCCAACTTACGGGTTATCTGCTTTAAGCTGCGAGTTTGTGAGTTATACCACGGAGTCAGGCACTTCTGATTTAAGGCTCTCTTTTTCAGAGGAGCTACAGCATCCAAAGTTGTGCTCAATGAGGATGTAAAACTACTGACGAGATAATCTATCTCACTCACATAGTTTAGGTAGCTACTCTGCACTGTGTTGGTATATGGCATTGGAGAACATAACAAAGAAGGAATCATATCCTTAAACCTAGTTACAGCGCTTTCCGAAAGACTTCTACTGTAATGAAACTTATTCCCCACTGCTGGGTAGTCCATTAAAGTAAATGTAAATGTTATTAAGAAATGATCAGACAGAAGGGGGTTTTCAGGGAATACTGTTAAGTCTTCAATTTCCATACCATAAGTCAGAACAAGATCTAAAGTATGGTTAAAGTGGTGGGTGGACTCATTTACATTTTGAGCGAAGCCAATTGAGTCTAATAATAGATTAAATGCAGTGTTGAGGCTGTCATTCTCAGCATCTATGTGGATGTTAAAATCGCCCACTATAATTATCTTATCTGAGCTAAGCACTAAGTCAGACAAAAGGTCTGAAAATTCACATTGAAACTCACAGTAACGACCAGGTGGACGATAGATAACAACAAATAAAACTGTTTTTTGGGACTTCCAATTTGGATGGACAAGACTAAGAGTCAAGCTTTCAAATGAATTAAAGCTCTGTCTGGGTTTTTGATTAATTAATAAGCTGGAGTGGAAGATTGCTGCTAATCCTCCCCCTCGGCTTGTGCTATGAGCATTCTTACAGTTAGTGTGACTCGGGGGTGTTGACTCATTTAAACTAACATATTCATCCTGCTGTAACCAGGTTTCTGTAAGGCAAAATAAATCAATATGTTGATCAATTATTATATCATTTACTAACAGGGACTTAGAAGAGAGAGACCTAATGTTTAATAGACCACATTTAACTGTTTTAGTCTGTGGTGCAGTTGAAGGTGCTATATTATTTTTTCTTTTTGAATTTTTATGCTTAAATAGATTTTTACTGGTTGTTGGTGGTCTGGGAGCAGGCACCGTCTCTACGGGGATGGGGTATTGGGGGGATGGCAGGGGAGATAAGCTGCAGAGAGGTGTGTAAGACTACAACTCTGCTTCCTGGTCCCAACCCTAGATAGTCACAGTTTGGAGGGTTTAATAAAATTGGCCAGATTTCTAGAAATGAGAGCTGCTCCATCCAAAGTGGGATGGATGCCGTCTCTCCTAACAAGACCAGTTTTTCCCCAGAAGCTTTGACAATTATCTACAAAAGCAGTGTATAGCACAATTTTATTTTAAATGTTCTGCCATATGAATGAAAGTGCCATAACATTTGTTCTGCAAACACTTAACAACAGCATTTTTTTTTTTTTTTTTTTTTTTTTTTGCAGTTGCAGTTACAGTTGTATAATATAAAAGTTTGGGCACCCCTGATGATTTCCATGATTTTCATTTATAAATCATTGGTTGTTTGGATCAGCAGTTTCAGTTAAATATATCATATTTCAGACAAACACAGTGATATTAGCGAAGTGAAATGAAGTTTATAGGATTTACAGAAATTGCACAATAATTGTTTAAACAAAATTAGGTAGGTGCATAAATTTGGGTGCCCCAACAGAAAAAATACATCAATATTTAGTAGATCCTTCTTTTGCAGAAATAACAGCCTCTAAACCAGGGGTGGGCAGCGAGGGCCGAGACACTGCAGGTTTTCCTTGCAACAAATCACCTCAGCAGGTGGATTGCTGATGAGCTTCTCCCTTGAACATAAACACCTCATCATTAATGAAATCACCTGCTGAGGAGATTGGTAGTAAGGAAAACCTGCAGTGTCTCGGCCCTTCATGGCACACGATTGCCCACTCCTGCTCTAAACGCTTCATACTATATATATATATATATATATATATATATATATATATATATATATACTGTATGTAGTAAGTGTGTGTGTGTGTTTACACCCTCCCACAAACAAGCACTATAATCAAATGTCAAACAAGAAATTTTACTAATAATGCCACGACAAAATAAACAGTCATTATCTGCTTCACTGAACTGCTGCTGTTTAAAGATCAGGAACAGAGCTGCTGTCATCTTGAGCACCAATACCATTCATGTGTTTCCTCTCCAGACAAAGTGCACTGTCAGAACCTTCTCAATCGTCCGTGACGAAGCCTCATTTCTGAGTCCACCCCTGCCAGCGTCTCAACTAGTGGATGAATAACCTGCGTGAGGGTACAATGCTTTAGCTTTAATAGCTGGCTTCATCAAGCTGACAGCTCTTCTGAATCAGTCAAAACCAACCTGGCAACCCGCCTGCTTTTCCTGGCCCTGTCTCCACTGCATACAACCCCTGGCAAAAATTATGTAATCACCGGCCTCGGAGGATGTTCATTCAGTTGTTTAATTTTGTAGAAAAAAAGCAGATCACACACATGACACAAAACTAAAGTAATTTCAAATGGCAACTTTCTGGCTTTAAGAAACACTATAAGAAATCAAGAAAAAAAGATTGTGGAAGTCAGTAACGGTTACTTTTTTAGACCAAGCAGAGGAAAAAAATATGGAATCACTCAACTCTGAGGAAAAAATTATGGAATCACCCTGTAAATTTTCATTCCCAAAACTAACACCTGCATCATATCAGATCTGCTCATTAGTCTGCATCTAAAAAGGAGTGATCACACCTTGGAGAGCTGTTGCACCAAGTGGACTGACATGAATCATGGCTCCAACACGAGAGATGTCAGTTGAAACAAAGGAGAGGATTATCAAACTCTTAAAAGAGAGTAAATCATCATGCAATGTTGCAAAAGATGTTGGTTGTTCACAGTCAGCTGTGTCTAAACTCAGGACCAAATACAAAAAACATGGGAAGGTTGTTAAAGGCAAACATACTGGTAGACCAAGGAAGACATCAAAGCGTCAAGACAGAAAACTTAAAGCAATATGTCTCAAAATCCAAAAATGCACAACAAAACAAATGAGGAACGAATGGGAGGAAACTGGAGTCAACGTCTATGACTGAACTGTAAGAAACCGCCTAAAGGAAATGGGATTTACATACAGAAAAGCTAAACGAAAGCCATCATTAACACCTAAACAGAATAAACAAGGTTACAATGGGCTAAGGAAAAGCAATCGTGGACTGTGGATGACTGGATGAAAGTGATATTCAGTGATGAATCTCAAATCTGCATTGGGCAAGGTGATGATGCTGGAACTTTTGTTTGGTGCCGTTCCAATGAGATTTATAAAGATGATTGCCTGAAGAGAACATCTAAATTTCCACAGTCATTGATGATATGGGGCTGCATGTCAGGTAAAGGCACTGGGGAGATGGCTGTCATTACATCATCAATAAATGCACAAGTTTACGTTGATATTTTGGACAATTGAAAGGATGTTTGGGGATGATGAAATCATTTTTCAAGATGATAATGCATCTTGCCATAGAGCAAAAACTGTGAAAACGTTCCTTGCAAAAAGACACATAGGGTCAATGTCAATGAGCAGATCTGATTTGATGCAGGTTTTAGTTTGGGGGATGGAAATTTACAGGGGGATTCCATAATTTATTCCTCAGAATTGAGTGATTCCATATTTTTTTCCTCTGCTTGGTCTAAAGAAGTAACCGTTACTGTCACAATCTTTTTTTCTTGATTTCTTATAGTGTTTCTTAAAGCCAGAAAGTTGCCATTTGAAATGACTTTAGTTTTGTGTCATGTCTGTGATCTGCTTTTTTTCCACAAAATTAAACAACTGAATGAACATCCTCCGAGGCCGGTGATTCCATAATTTTTGCCAGGGGTTGTAAACCAGAACTGGCAACTGACTCTGGCCTGTTCGGATGTTTCAAAGACATAACAGGAAGACGCTAACTCATCACCACACAGGAGAATGTCTAAGTCAGGGAAAAGTGATTTTTTTTTTTTTTTTTTTTTTTTTTTTAATGTACAGTATATTGAAAAACATGCATTTCCTTTCTTTGTCCCACTCTCACCCACAGTTGCTCTATTGCTCCTTCTATATCCTCTCTTACCTGTAGTCTGGCTTCATGCTCAAAAAGTCAACCATCGACCGCATCCTGCTCTAGCAAGAATCTTTCAATGCAAGTGCAAATATCAGCACTTGTTGCAGCCTATGTTGATTTTTGCAAAGTATTCTCTCTGGGAAATTCCAAAAATCTGTAAAATCCACAAGTTACTGGACATAAATGTCAGGCTAAACAAGGTACTGTGAGGGATGTGTTGAAGAAAGGCAAGAGCTCTGAATACTTACAGTGCATCAGGGAAGTATTCAAAGCACTTCACTTTTTTCCACATTTTGTTATGTTACAGCTTTATTCCAAAATGGATGAAATTCTTTTTTTTTTTTTCTCAAAATTCTATACACAATACCCCATAATGACAATGTGAAAAAGCTGCTTTGAGATTTTTGCAAATTTTTTGCCAAACTTGTAGCATCATATTCAAGAAGACTTGAGGCTGGAATTGCTGCCAAAGGTGCATCAACAAAGCATTGAGCAAGTACTTATGTACATGTGAATTCTGAGTGTTTATATATATAAATTTGTAAAAATTTCAAAACCTTTTGTCATGTTGTCATTATAGGGTGTTGTGGGTAGAATTTTGAGGGGAAAAAATGAATTTACTCAATTTTGGAATAAGGCTGTAACATAAAATGTGGAAAAGGTGAAGCGTTGTGAATAGTTTCTGTAATGCATTGTATATTACTGCCATTTTTTTCTGGTTTGTTTATTTTGTTTTTTGCATAATTAGCAATTTCTGGCAAATTTTCTGTTCATTATGATGTCACATAAAAGATTAAAGATGGATTATCTGTTTAGAGTGCATATATGACATTTTTACACAAATAAATTTACTGTACACACACCTTATAAATGTGCACATCCTTTTTTTCTGTTTGCTGCAGCATTGTACAGTATCGATTGTCCAAGTGAACTTTTACCTACTGTTGAAGGCCGAACCTTACAAAGCTCAACGTGATAGACAATACCATTCAGACAAAAAAAAAACTCTTTTACAGTACAGAAAGCAATCAGTGTCTTCAAAAAGTACAAAACAAACAGAGATTTGGAAAAGAAACGTTTGCTGGGTTTTAGTGTTACGGTGAGAAAAAATGGAAAACTTTGTATGACTCAAAAGATAATAAACAAAACGAAGAAACAAAGCTTCATTTTGGTGACACCAGCCAATTTAGTGACACAAAAACTAGTTATTGAAGCATGAGTGAAAAACTTTTGATGAGTTCCAAATACGGCAGAGTTCCGATGATCCATGGAACAGTTATAACAACTGTACTTACAATTTTGAAAATGTTAGGTCTGTTTTAAAAAATGAGCCAAAGTAATTGAGGAAAAATTGTAATCAATCATAAAATAATAGTTAATTTCTCTGATTTAGCACATTTTTGTTAGGAAATACACTCTCTCTCTCTCTCTCACACACACACACACACACACACACACACACACACACACACACACACACACACACAACATTCATTGTGTATGTAATAACTTGCTCAACCGTTTCCCTTGCATTTATTTCTTTTTTTTATTCTAGATTTACAGAGAGAGACAGTATTTGTCCATGGGCAGTGTAGTAGCCAAGTGGTGAATGCACTTGCTTTCAAAACAGAAGGTTCTCGGGAAAAGACCATCTGTGCCCCTTTTCCATGTAAGGTGGAGCGGTATCAGGAAGGGTATCAGGTATATACGTAGTGATACTGACCAAACAAAAAAAAAGGGGGGGGGGGGGGGGGGGGGTTAGGAGACATGGTGGCATGGCTCAGAAAATGGATAGACACAAATGCAAAACTCACAGACAATGGTGTAGGAGTAATTAAAGGCTTTATCTGGAACATAGGCTGGGGTTCGGTACACAGTCTGTCAGTCGGAGATGTGGAGGTACAGGAGGGTGTCAGGCAGAAGCGTGGTCAAAAAACAAGCACAGTTCAATACACAGAGAGACAAAGTTCATGGGCTGAGGCAAGAGCAAGGTAAAAAAAAATGGAACATGGTCAAAACACGGCTAGGCAAAACAGGGCAAAGATGAAAAAGCTGGGGGGTGTGGTCAGACAAAACAAAGATGAGGGAAGACTGGTGCAAGAGAATGCAGTTGAACAAACGGGGTATGACAGTGACACTAACAAAAACGGGGGTGCAGACGAACGAGACAGAGATGAGGAAAGACTGGTGAGGGACAAGAGTGTACAGTGACAAAAGGAGTGTGACGGTGACATTACCTAAAACCAACAATATACAAAACATACCAAAACACAGACAGCAGAGCCGAAAGTCAAATAAATCATCCACATGAAAAGAACAAAGGAAAAAACTCAAAAGTGAACATCAAGACAACAAAGGCTGAAACAGAAACTAGAATGGAACTCAACACATGGCAAACGTTTGAAAAACAGAAAATAAATCCAGTGACTAAAGTTAAACAACAGCTAAACAAAGGTCAGGGCAGACAGTGGTTCAAAGAAAGAGGACATAACCATAAGATGAGCCAGGGCGGGGCACAACCATGACAGGGACAAGATGAAGGAACTTACTATTAAATAGATAATTCCAACTTTTTGGGCATATGGTGCTTTTCTCTGAACATGATCCAGTACACGGGTGTATCAACACTGAGGGTCCCTGCAGCTGCAGAAGGTCAAGAGGACGTCTACAATTAATTTGGCTGGAGCAGAGTTACTTTTGAGCAGTGGGGACGGTCCAGTTGGCTGCCATCCAGGACTCAAAGTGATTCTGTGATGTTCTGGATGCACCAACACATTCCCCAAGCCCTGACCTGACCTGAACTGTGATAAGCAAAGAAATAAAACCCTTAACTGTTACTTTTTCACATGCACTGTTTTCAAAGTGTAAACTGCTGGCACTGTTTCTGTGCTACAGACAAATTGCTCGGCACTGGCTGACCTGATTTGCTTAGCCTTTGGCCGGCAACATCGCATTCCATGTTGCTGTAATGTAGCACAGCGAGAGCCCAAAGCTTCAAACACACTGGATTTGGCTACAGACTGCAATATAAATAAAAACCCAGAGTGTCACTCCCTCTGGCTCCTCAGCAAACCACCCATATTGATGACATCTGTCTGTGGAGCTTTTAGCTTCAGGGGGTCAGGGTCAAGTGATGCAGAGAGACCACTACCTCGATGCTTAACTGGAGATCTCTGAAAACCTTGTTGATTCAAAGACTAAACTGTCATTGAGTTTATGGGATGAAACATACCGAAATACCATCAAAAGTGATGCGATCAACTCAATCAATCAATCAACTTTTTTCTTGTATAGCGCCAAATCACAACAAACAGTTGCCCTCAGTTGCGATGAGAAAAAGAAAGGCAACGTGCGTCATGCAAGATCATTTTTATATAGGTCTGTAGAACATCTCACGCCAGATTCAAGAAACGCTCACATACTCTACTGCATAAATGGAATCTGGAATTGCTGAAAGCCACTTTTGTGTAAAATCAAGATATCTTCAAATGGTTGATGAATTTCTATAAATATATGTATAAAGCACACATAAATTAACATGTATGTCTTGGCAATGAGGTCCTTCAGCCTTTTTTTTGAGTAAATGCTTCGGTGGAGCATGAACATGGCTAAAACCTTTCAGCTTCTGGGGGAGCTCTGCCCCCCAGACCCCTCGCCTTTTATTTATTTATTTATTGCCTTTCAGACCCCCACCTTTTTAAGCTTTATTCTTTTTTGCCTACAATATGGCCAAATTATCATATTGCAATATTGTCATATCAATATGATATAAGATATGACTATGATTTTACACAAAGTGCAGCAACAGTTAAAATTAAACATTCATAAACAAAACAGTTAGAATACCACACTCATTTTGCTTAGGATACAGTGCCCTCCAAAAGTATTGGAACACTTGGTATTTCACACATATTATGTTAGAAAGATTAAAAAAGAAAATAAGATTATAAAAACAAACCTTCACGGTGCCTTGTGATAGAATCACTATGATGACTGCTCCAAGATGGCGTCTACTCTTCTCAATAATGTCTATGTTTGTCTACCGTCAGTTTGTGGCTTTTTACGACAACGGTTTGTGGCTTTATCCCCATTGTGGAGATTTTTGTGCCATTTCCAGTTTGTGCCTTCGTCTACCATAGATTGAGCAGAGCGCTCTGCTCGTATAATTTTTGAGGAATTTTCAAATGTCAAGTTCTTCCAAGTAATGAATTATGCAATAAATTACCCAAAACTTGGTTGGATGACAGCAAACTAATTAGATATGGCTCCTTTGACACATCTGAACAACCTGTTTGTACCTACTAGAAAATGCATGAATGATGTCTGTGTGATTTAAAACAACTTGCATTTTAAATCACTCATACCTAATCGGAAATATCACTCAAGTAGTTCTTGCACGAGGCCCACTTTTGCCAAAACTTTCATCTCTTCCTTCAACAGAATCTCGACTGATACATACTGTTAATCCTTATCCCTATAGTGGGCATTGCTGCCCTCTTTTAAACTGCCTGAGAAAGCTGCATTAAAACATTTCATCATAAACAGATCTTTACTTTCTCAAGGCCTCAGGAAACTCTCCATAATATCCACACACAGTATACTTTCTATTTGCAATCATTTCCTCGCTATTCTTTCTTTCCGGTTCTTCTCTCTCCAGATTTTTGCTTGTCGCCACATGACAGTCTCCCAGGTATGTTATTCACTCGACTCAGTCCCCTGACAGTTGATGGCGCTTTTCATTTTATAGATTCTTACTTCAGCTGTTACATTTTCAAGAGACTTGAGTGAATTTTTTCCTCTCCACTCTCTGTATTTCTCTTTTACTTTTTGCTCTGTCTTTCTCCAGAAGATGGATGACCCAGTGATTCACCGCAATAACCAGTGGTGGGCACACTTCCGATAATCCGATAACAGATACTTATCAAAGATAATGTTTTCATTATCGGATTATCTTTTTAGATAAATTTAAAAACCATTATCGGACTAATTATCTTCCAATGAATTGCCGTTCGATAACTTTTAGACCGATAACGTAGTAAACCAAGCTGAACAGTGAAAAACAATTTTGAAATTATTAAAGCAGTTGAGACCTACCTGTTGAAAGTTTCCTAACAAATGTGTAGTTCCATCCTCTGCAAACAGAAAAGAGCTGCTTCCGAGAGAAAACACTCTATCCTCTGCAGCAGGCTCGGACTGATAATCTGTGATTTTGGGCATTTGCCCAGTGGGCCGCTGCACGTTTAGACGTATGTGGGCCGGCCTTCCCATATTTATAGAGATTATGGAAATATACAGTGTTCTCAAACCGCGCTCTGCTGTCAATACGAGGAAAGTCCGTGATCAGTGAAGCTACAGCATTTAATCAGCGCAGCTGCAGAGCCACTTCCTGAATTTGTGTCAAAATAAAAGTTCTGTAGTGTTTCATACACGGTGCAGTCTTATTCTAGGTTTCAGTTTAGTTTCTGTTTGATCACACAACAGAGACTTACATCGAGCACAATGATTGACATGACCAACAGCCAATGACAATGGAGAAGCATACAGGGTGGCCAATCAGATTGCAGGAAGAGCAGGCGGCCGCTCCCGCACCTGTGAATTGATTGAGTCCTCGGTGCCTGGACTTCTCTCCGCTCTTCTACTGATACAAGGTTGGAATCGTTTCTTTTATCTTAATTAACTGTGCTTTACTTTTGATAATCTTTAAATGCAACAGCTACGGACTTCAGCTCCTTAATTTTCTGCTGTGTGAATCCTAGCAGTGGTTACACATTACCCCTCTCTCTCTCTCTCTCTCTCTCTCTCTCTCTCTCTCTCTCTCTCTCTCTCTCTCTCTCTCACTCACACACACACTTTGGAGACACAAAAACTTTTTTCCGCTTGTGTGCATTTGCTTCCGTTTTGTCAGAAAAAATTAAGGGGGCGATGAGTTTGTCACAGGGGGCGGGGTCGCCCCCCCAAAAAAAATAATGTGCACCGGAGGAGACGTGTGCTCCTGGAAAGCTTGTGTATTTACGCTGCACCGTTGTAAGAGACTGACCAAGAGTGAAGAGTGATGACAGTATTTTTTTAATTATTATTTTAACGTATAGACCCTCGGTCAAGTGATCTCTTGCATACCACACAGAGCCGGTGTTCTGTCGAGATGAGGTGCACCAACTTTCGACACTCTGCGCTGTGACGTACCTTCGCATTGTCCAATAGGAATGATGCGTCGGGCCAAAACACGGAAGACTCGTGGCAGAAACCACTGATCTCTACAAAATGGATTGGACCAATCGGATTGGTGCAGAAACCACTGATCTGTACAAAACATTAACGTGTGACAGGACTGCTCATTTATAGAGCAGTTTTCTGAAGAAAATTCATTGGAAATGTTTTTTTGTTGTTGTTACCTCAAAATTTCTGATTACTGTTAAAAAAGTTTAGAACACTTGTAATTAAAATAGGTAAATAAATCAATAAATGGTTCTTTAGAAACCTTTCATCTGTATTAAAACCACCTGTTATTTCAGATTAGATAATTTCTTGTTTAACATAAGGAACCTCAGACATATATTTTTAGACAAATAAAATAACATGGAAACTTGTGTATTTTTTGAAGTCTGGTAGATTATTTATATCTTATTTCAACCAGAAAAACAAACACTAAATAAATACAAGTGTTTATTATAAATGCAAAAGGAAATAATTTAACAATGACTGCAGTGTGATTGTAAAGTAGGATTTCTGTGACATAAACCTCATGATGTTATATATACCTCAACAAAAATATAAACGCAACACTTTTGGTTTTGCTCCCATTTTGTATGAGATGAACTCAAAGATCTAAAACTTTTTCCACATACACAATATCACCATTTCCCTCAAATATTGTTCATAAACCAGTCTAAATCTGTGATAGTGAGCACTTCTCCTTTGCTGAGATAATCCATCCCACCTCACAGGTGTGCCATATCAAGATGTTGATTAGACACCATGATTAGTGCACAGGTGTGCCTTAGACTGCCCACAATAAAAGGCCACTCTGAAAGGTGCAGTTTTATCACACAGCACAATGCCACAGATGTCGCAAGATTTGAGGGAGCGTGCAATTGGCATGCTGACAGCAGGAATGTCAACCAGAGCTGTTGCTTGTGTATTGAATGTTCATGTCTCAAACCATAAGCCATCTCCAAAGTTGTTTCAGAGAATTTGGCAGTACATCCAACCAGCCTCACAACCGCAGACCACGTGTAACCACACCAGCCCAGGACCTCCACATCCAGCATATTCACCTCCAAGATCATCTGAGACCAGCCACTCGGACAGCTGCTGGAACAATCGGTTTGCATAACCAAAGAATTTCTGCACAAACTGTCAGAAACCGTCTCAGGGAAGCTCATCTGCATGCTCGTCGTCCTCATCGGGGTCTTGACCTGACTCCAGTTCGTCGTCGTAACCGACTTGAGTGGGCAAATGCTCACATTCGCTGGCGTTTGTCACGTTGGAGAGGTGTTCTCTTCACGGATGATGCGAAGGAGATGTGTTGCACTGCATGAGGCAAATGGTGGTCACACCAGATATTGACTGGTATCCCCCCCCACTAAAACAAAACTGCACCTTTCAGAGTGGCCTTTTATTGTCGGCAGTCTAAGGCACACCTGTGCACTAATCATGGTGTCTAATCAGCATCCTGATATGGCACACCTGTGAGGTGGGATGGATTATCTCAGCAAAGGAGAAGTGCTCACCATCACAGATTTAGACTGGTTTGTGAACAATATTTGAGGGAAATGGTGATATTGTGTACGTGGAAAAAGTTTTAGATCTTTGAGTTCATCTCATACAAAATGGGAGCAAAACCAAAAGTGTTGCGTTTATATTTTTGTTGAGTATATATATATATATATATATATATATATATATATATATATATATAGTCATTTAAACTTGGAATTTCGTCAAAATATGTAATTGCCTTTAATGTTATCAGGACGCCCCCTCGTGGCGCCGGGAACGCGTTTTGTACTATGATCAAGGTGAAATGACAGTGAAAGTGTGTGTTTAGGTGTGTGTTCATGGTGTTTAGGTGTATAGTATTTGTTCATTGGGGGTTCGGTATGGACGGGTGAGTGTGCGTGTTTGGGGGTGGATTCGTCGGGCCAATAGTGGGCTGGTCCAGAGAAAAAATGCCAGGGCCTAAATTTGTTCCCAGTCTGACCCTGCTCTGCAGACAAAGGAAAACTGGTCACACACACACACACACAAAAAAATAATAATAATAAAAATTTCCTTTAATACCATACTGGTATAATCACAACATCACCAAGTCATCCAGAGGCATACATTTTTAACTTATGGTTCAAATTTTAACCTACTCATTTTGGACAAGTTATTTAAAATTACTGTCATGTCTGAGGTTTTGTAAAGTTAAAATATCAAATATATGTTTTCGTTTTAAAGTAATGTGCTAATTTTAAGGTTTTGTGAGCACATGCTGTGCCAGGCAGCAATGCATTATGGGTAGCATAGGGTAATCTCAGACGTTCACGACAAGACAAATGCATTTCAGACACTCTGTTCAGGCTCCACAGATAACAGCATTAAACTCTAGTGCATAAAACTCTCATGAATATATTCTCTGGGTTTATAGACGTTAGTGTATTTGTGTTTGTTAAATTCCACGCATTTTAAAAGTTTAATGTAGCAGACACGGATTATCTGGAACTTTGTTTGGCAAGTTTTCAAGGCCGCTACTGCCATCTACTGGCCAGTAGTGTTCATGGCAGTATTCGCCCCAAGAAGTACTAAGCGTCTGGGTACCAGTAGATGGCAGTGTTCTATTTATTTTAACCCGGTTATTGTTGGAGTTATTCTGTAGATACACTGTTTTATTTTATCATGCATGTTTTGTGTTCTCTGCTCTGGTAGAATGTAGTTCTCTCTGCTCTGATAAAGTGTACTGTACTGATGTGATGGGTGAAGGTTACTTAAGATATGTGACATGACGTGCTTCTGCAAGTTGTGGTATCTCTGTGTGCACGCTAAGCTCTTTTTCAGGACATGTGAAGATGACCCAGGCAGAATGCAGCCATAAGCGGAGCAGTGAGATAAAGAATAGAGAATTGAATGTTCCAACCACAGTGTGATTATGATACATTAGTCCTTGTGTCAGAAGAAGTGTGATTAATCGTTAGATGTCTTAAACACATCTTAATCGAGCCCAAGATTAAAAAGGTTCTGAAAGTCCTGAATGTATTGTGCAATCAGCGGTTCTGCGGCAACAGCTCACACGCTATCACTCCTCCCCTTAGGAGCTGTACCGCCCATGTATGTAGGGAAGTCCTAAATAAAAGAGCAGGAGCGCAGGCCAGACTTTAGTGTAGCTTTGGTGTACAGCCTGACTGCACTCCGCGCGAGATAAATTTGACTTTCTGTCTCACTGGTGGTTCTTGACTCTGTTTGTCTTATCAAGGTTTTAAGAATGTTTGGAGGAGAAAATACCCAACATTGACTGGGGGCTTGTCCGGGATCTCAACAATACCGGAGGTGTCCGGCGGGGGTCGCCAAGTCCAGACGTAAATCCTTGGCCAAGGTCCGATCGATTGATCGTGTCTGCAATTGTCGACCACCGTTGGCATCGTCTGGTTGACGAGATTTTCCCGAAGAAGACAGACAGGAGGTCGAGTCAGTGAGTAGAATTTCTTTGTAACAGTACTGAGTGAGTGGTGATCAGATCACATAAAACAGTTAAACTCCGTAAGCGATGGCGTGGAATCGTCTGTTAATGTAAAGCAGTTAAAATCCGCGAGGAGGGCGGACTCCTCTACGGTTGCGAGGAGCGCACGTAGTTAAATTCCGGAAGGAGGGTACGGACTCCTCTGTTTTAATACGTAAAGGAAATCCCGGGTAGAAATACGTGCACTGTAAAAAGGCAGTTAAATCTAGCAGGGACGGCGGAGTCCCCTAATGCAGGACATTAGTTAAATTTCACGGGAGGGCGAGCTCCCCTGGCCTAAGAATACACGTACGGTTATTAAAGGTGTTTCTATGTGTAAATAGTGTTTTGTGTAAGTGTAAATAGAATAACTGTGTGAAAGTGTAAAACTTTGGACAACGTTAGTGACAACCGTGTGTGGATGCGGAGGCAAGTGATTCCGCTTCCTACGGGGAGGTGAAAGGAATCAACCACACGACGGCAAATTAATTGTCACGTCCAAAGAAAGTGTGAAAACTTCAGATTTAGAACACCCTAGGTGTGCCCCCGTCTGAAGTCCAAATTATAACAAGGGATAATAAAAATGGGGGGTAAGACGTCTAAAAATAAGGAAAATTTATCAACTGACGACTGGAAATTTATGGAAGCAAAAAATCCAAAAGCAACAAAGAAATTGGAGACCTGGATAAATAAACATGACTTTGACGGACGACTGAACCTGATCAGCATACAGAAGCTAAAGAAGGAGTTAGAACAGGAACATAAAGGTGATGAGAAAAAGATGCAGAAAGTAGGGGCAGATTTAGTGGCATTTTGGGAGGAGGAAGCAGAGAACAGACGGAAGGGAGCAGAGAAGCGACGATTAGAGAAAGCAAGGAAAAAGAAAGCTGTAGGTAAGGCAGAAGAAGATGTGATAATTCAGCACAGAGAATCAGAACAGCCTCAGCAACCACCGCCGGCTGGATCGTCGGTGACAACGGAACCTTTATATCCCTCTCTACCAGAGGATGACGATGTACCGCCACCACAGTATGATTTGGCAGTAAAACCTAAGGTAAAAAGTGAAAAACCAGAAAAACCAGAAAAACCACAAACACGCAGTCAAGCGAGAGTGCCTACAGCCCCTCCCATGGTGGAACACAGTGACCAGGAAGGTACCTATCCTTTGATAGAAGTACCAAATCCTCGTGCAGGAACTCCAGGGCACCGATCAACCATGCTCGTATATCGAACATGGAATGCTGATGATATCAAAGCAGAAGTTGACATGATACCATCACCTCATGTTGACATTGAGGGATTCATGCAAGACATAGAAAACATTAGAAAGTCGTATCACCTAGATGGAACTGTGGAAGGTGTAACTCCCCCACGAGAAGATGTAGCCCAGTACATTATTGACGTAACCGCTTTGGTTAAATCCTACAATCTTAGAGGGGATGAAGTTCAACAAGTCATAATGGCAACTGTGACAAAGGATTGGGCTGATGTAAAAGGAGATTGGGATCCTGCAGAGGCAGACCACACTCCATTAGCCCATGATAGTCAGGAATTGGAAGATCGATTGGCCGCACTATTGCTGAGAATTAAGCAGAAATACCAGCAGAAGTCAAATTACACAGAAATAAATCGCACAAAACAGAAAGATGATGAACCATTCGAAGACTATCGACATCAAATGGAAAAAGTTTTTAAAGTGCACAGTGGTCTTCTACCACTGAAAAATGATAGCGTGTATGAACAACAATTGAAAAATGCACTCCATGCCAACTCCAGATCAGATATCCAAGCATGGGTAGACAAACACATGATAACGTTCCCAACAGCTGGGTTACAAGAGTATGTAGACCACGCCATACACGCAGAAAGAAATCTGAAAACAAAAAAGGCAGCCCGCTACTGTATATACAAATTTGGCCCAGGCCTGGCAGTGCTCTTTGGATCTGTCGGAATTGAGACAAACTGAACAATTATTGGAGGAAGGTCTGATGACCTGTAGTAATGATGTCACCTAAAGATCTACACATAACTATACTATTCACTCCACGAAAGGATGAAAGGTATGGAGCAGGATTTCTGAAAATTCCATCAGAATTACAGACAGTAGCACACCTATACACAGACAGAAAAACCACCTCTGTGTGTAGTGTAGTGCTGACCCAAAGTGCAGACAAATGGTACAGAGGAAAACCTGAGGCTGTGCCGCATATTTCACTGATAAGGGCAGACACTCAGCAGACCTTGGAGGAATTGTTAAGATAGCTGAGGAAGCAACTGATTGGCATGAAGCAGATGCAATGTCGGTGTGGGATTTCAGTCCATCCACAGGCTTGTATCGGAAATACAAGTTTGTAAGTGCTTGAACGACACCGGTGATACATGAAGTAGATCTGGATGATTGAAATTTAACAACATCTGTGTTGTTGACACAGGAAGATGAGACTTTATTGGCCAAACCGCCTCCTCATCTCTGGGTGAAAGCACCCACAGATGTAGGACTGTTGAAAAATACTCAGCCAGTCAAAATTAAGCCACAATCTGATTGGAGACCACGGATCAAACAATATCCATTAAAACCTGAAGCAGAAAAAGGAAATGATGACTTTTCTAGGTATCTGTAATTATTGCAGAGCCTGGATTCCATGTTATGCAGAGATGGTGCAGAAATTGCAGGATTTAATACACTCTATACCAATGGATATGACTGACAAAATACAGTGGAATAAAGAAGCTGAAGAACAGTTTACAGCTCTTAAACAAGAACTTGTGAGTTCCACAGTATTATCTCTGCCCAATTATGCCAAGCCATTCTCATGGTGGACACAAAACGGGGATTCATGTGTGCAGTCTTGCTACAACAACATGGTAATAAAAATAAACCAGTTGGCTATTATTCCAAACGTTTGGATACATTCTTATCGCCTGCCAGACAGACAATGAACCATTAATAGATTCTGACCTTTTATTGGATATGCAAAAACAGGCACCAGCACAGGAACGACATTTGTGGTTGAAAAATGGGGCAACTCCAAACCCCAAAGGACTTTATTGTATACATAACAAACCCATCCTACCCAAAAGCTTATTCAAAGCAGCTGCAATTGCGACATATGGGTGTGTCGACAGGGGGGATGGTATATATGGTAGACCAATACTTTACTACCTATGAATTTAATTTATACTCAAAAAAAAATTTTGTAAAGCCTGTGTTACCTGATTGAAACACAACCCACAGGGAAGTATAAGACCCCGGAGAGGGCAATTCCCAAAACCACAGTATCCTTTTCAAATTGTCCATATGGACTTTATTGAACTAAATCGATGTGGACCTTATCAATACAGTCTAGTATTATGGAATACCAGAGACATTGTACAGTGATAATGGAACACATTTTGTAAATGAAGTTGTACAAAGAGTAGCAGAACACATGAAAATTAAGTTAAAACATCATTGTGCTTACCACCCACACAGTGCAGGATTAGTGGAAAGGACAAAGGGCACAATAAAAATAAGATTAAGGAAATGTATAGAAGAGACAAAACGAACCTGGATTGAATGTTTGGACCTAGTAAAATTGTATATGAGAATAACACCAACACCATCAGGGTTAACACCATTTGAGATACTTTATGGACGACCATATCGTCTACCAATTTTGACATGGATACTAAAACAGCAGATGAGGAACAAACATTAGCAAATTTTATGAAAAAGACATTAACACAGAAAGAGATAACTTAAACACATTTACTGCCGAATAATTTTGATCTTCCACAGGATGGCCTTCCAGTAGTCCAGCCAGGAGACTGGGTGTTCATCAGAGTGATTAAGAGGAAGAAATGGTCCAGTCCTCGTTGGGAAGGTCCATACCAAGTGCTGTTAACAACACCAACTGCAGTAAAGATAGCGGAGAGATCAACGTGGATACATCACTGTAAGATACAGCGTGTGTTGGCTGCCTCCACAGTGTAAGGGGAAGTCTGGCTACAAAGGGAGTCTATTTAATTAGTAATAGGTTGTCTCAATGCCAGTGAAGCAGGGAGATCCTTGCACTATTAGGTGAGGTTGGTTAACAACACTGTATCCTAGCAATCATGACTGAACTACAGCAGACCCCGGAGCGGCGTGCTCAGCGCCGCCGCTGCCGGACTGTTGGTAGGGCAGCCGGTTGCGTTGTGATCTTAGTGTGTTTCGTGCTCCTCGGATTCCTGGCCTGGTGGTTGACCCAAGAATTGCAGCTCACTGTGGACCGAGCCAGAGAACAACGCAAGCAACATCAGAAGAGGTTTATTCATAATGTGAATGAGACAGATGGACACCCTCATATATACCATACTAATATGTGGTACAGATATGTTCATTTATTGGCTATGGAATTACGTTACTAATTGTTATGTTTGTTCGCAAATACCTATATCCTCAACACACCCAGCTCTGACGGCTAAACCGTACCCTGCTAGGGTGACAGAATGTCTTATCATACGGATGCATAATCAAACTGTATTTCGGGGGCAGCAGTTCTCAGCAAATCTGATAAGATGTAACACCACTTGCCTCAGTGCAACCACTTATATGATAGGGATTTCAACAGAGGACGTACAAGCGTGCCCAAGTGCTGCTCCATTGACTAGACTGAAGGGAAATGCAAAAATATCATCACGTTAAATTGTCATCACAACGGCCATTCCCAATTTGCTTTTACGGGACAGGGAATAAAACTGTAGGTAAAATTAAGAAACGTCTGTGTACCCAAACGTATGTTTTATCAAATAATTTAAGCCTAACCAAAACATAATATGTGGATGGTACTTATCTTCATCACATTGGACGGGGATGTAATTATACAGGCTCCTGTCCATGGGGAACGGATGAATCATGTGCTTATGTTAGTAAGTTTTTGCTACCACCTGTAAATGGTACTCCGGTGTATGATGACATCTATTGGCTTTGTGGTTCCAGACTGTACATGAGTCTCCCACCAAATTGGGGTGGTGTGTGTGCACCTACCCAGGTGACTGACCATACATATGTGGTAGTGCCAAGGACCTCCACAGAGAAGAATGGCAGCACCAGACGGAGGAGATTGATATACCCAGATGTGTTACCACATGATCACATGTGGGGCTCGGATGTACCAAAGGACCAAAAATTGTGGTCTGTAGGAGATAAAATAGCACATTCATTGTTCCCCTGGATAGGAGTGGGAAAAAAAATTCATTAATGATTGAAACTCTGAATTATCGATTGGGTCTGTTCATGAATGTAACTGAAAAAATAGTAGCAGCTCAAAACACTGAAATAGATGCTTTACGTACCATGGTGATGCAAAATCGCATGGTTTTAGACTTGCTTACTGGTTCACAGGGAGGAGTTTGTGTTCTGCTGAACACAACATGCTGTACTTTCATCCCAGACTCCATTCATTCAGTGGATATGCAGGACGCATTGGAAGAGCTGAATAAACTTCGTGATGCAATGCATAAAGACACCCTAGCCGTGAACCGGTGGAATCCCTGGTCCTGGTTGACTTCAGGACCATGTTGGCAGTTACTATTGAAAATGGTGACACCAGTTATTATAGTCCTAATTCTGATTGGACTTTGCATGTGTTGTGTGATCCCTTATATCAAAACAATGGTTGGCAAAATGGTGTCAAATACATTTGTACAGTGTAATCTGGCCTTCCAACAAACTATGCCAAGATATCAAGCATTGAAACAGTCAGACCTTAGTGGAGAAAACTATAATGACTGTACTGAGAATTATGATGATATTGAAAAGCTCACAACTCCAGTTCAAGCTTGAACTGTTGACGTGATGAGTTACCACACTCTTAGCCTATGAAGCTTTAGCTGAAAATGTAGTAAGACAAGTGGTGTAGTCGAATAATACAGATAAACGGTTCATTTATACCAGTCAGCCGAAGTGGCGTGTGGTGGTGGTGTGGAGATAATAGAATTTTTGACAGATTGCCTAGGAATGTGTCAGGCTACTGTGCTTTAGTGTCCCTACTCCTCCCAGTAAAAGCCATTCCCATTTTAGCCAAGGACTTGTTGACGCACCTAAAGTCTGTGGTGCCTGAAAATTGCAGCTGAAAATCTGAATAAGAAGTGGTTGCTTAGTAACAATTGTTTACTTTTAGGTGAAGCTGTAATACCGTTGGAATGCATGATAAACAGAGGGGAATGTTGGAGTTATTCTGTAGATACACTGTTTTATTTTATCATGCATGTTTTGTGTTCTCTGCTCTGGTAGAATGTAGTTCTCTCTGCTCTGATAAAGTGTACTGTACTGATGTGATGGGTGAAGGTTACTTAAGATATGTGACATGACGTGCTTCTGCAAGTTGTGGTATCTCTGTGTGCACGCTAAGCTCTTTTTCAGGACATGTGAAGATGACCCAGGCAGAATGCAGCCATAAGCGGAGCAGTGAGATAAAGAATAGAGAATTGAATGTTCCAACCACAGTGTGATTATGATACATTAGTCCTTGTGTCAGAAGAAGTGTGATTAATCGTTAGATGTCTTAAACACATCTTAATCGAGCCCAAGATTAAAAAGGTTCTGAAAGTCCTGAATGTATTGTGCAATCAGCGGTTCTGCGGCAACAGCTCACGCGCTATCACTCCTCCCCTTAGGAGCTGTACCGCCCATGTATGTAGGGAAGTCCTAAATAAAAGAGCAGGAGCGCAGGCCAGACTTTAGTGTAGCTTTGGTGTACAGCCTGACTGCACTCCGCGCGAGATAAATTTGACTTTCTGTCTCACTGGTGGTTCTTGACTCTGTTTGTCTTATCAAGGTTTTAAGAATGTTTGGAGGAGAAAATACCCAACAGTTATATCAGATGGTGGTCAAATCAACTTTTTGGCTTTTTTTTTTTCTACAAATTAAGTTTAAAAACAAAACAACAACAAAAAAAAATATGGATGCATGAAGCTCTTCAGCAGCAGGAGGTGGCCGTGAGATGTTAAAGCTTGTTACTCCACTACACGATGCAGGACGCGCGAAATTCTCGCACGAATGAAAAATCATCTGAAAAATGGCCAAAACATGCACAGTGTAAAGCCAACATTTATGTGTCAAGATAAGGCCTTTCAGAACTGACCAGTTGTTAACCTTGTCCTTTATCTGTTTTCATTATTTATTATTGCATTTTAACCTGTGAAGTGCTTTGTGACTTATGTCTGTGAAAGGCACTATATAAATAAATTTACTTACTTACTTACTAATATTGAGTGCACGTTTTACAACATCATAAAAGTTTTAAAACATGCACACATCATCAAACGTGTGCACGGCATTAATAAAACATGCGCACATTCTCTCCACATGCAAAACATTTTGCGATGACACTTCCAGGGCTCCGTAAAAATGCCTGTTTTTACAAATCAAATGGAATATTTTACAAAAGCACATTTATCTTTAAACCAACACACGACACACGTCACATTAACGTGTTGGTTTACATGATGAATGACTGAACCAATCAGTGTTTAGCAGAGGCACGTTTACCCAGAATGCTTTGCGGTCTGTGTTTGTTACAAAACCTCAGAATTAGTGCCTTATTCAACATTAAAAGATATATGTTATATTTTAACTTTGTACAAATGACAGAATTGACATTAATGGAGTTATTCTATCAGTATTTTCATAAAACCATAAGTTAGTATGACTATTTTTCAAGACCTCCGCCTGACCGGTGTGTTGTAATTGATAGAGAGTTGACCTTATGGCTGCTCTCTGGGTGCCTTTGTGATGGGAGTGCTGTAATAAAGAAGTGCTTCCAGCAGGGGAAGAGTATTGAAAGAAAATGATTATGATTAGTAGTAGAAAGTTGATTTTGCTCTCAGGATTTGTCTGTGCTGTATTCTACAGGTGGCAGCATAGTCAAACATTCTGACTCATTCTTTGGGTCTTTTGATGCTTTCAAAAGTGATTGTGTTAAAAATTAATTTCAGCTTCTTAATAATTGCAAATGTACCAGAGACAACACCGGAATTTATCGGTTATCGATTATCTGTAACTTTCGATACATTTCTGGGTGGTTTATCGGTTTATCTTTATCAAAGATAACTTTTCAGTTATCTTATCATCTGTTATCGAAGTTAATTTTTTGGTTATCTGTGCCCACCAATGGCAATAAAAGACAGCAAGTGGATGAACTGAGTCGTAGGTTTTTTTTCCACAAACAATACAAATGTCAAATACACCCCCCTTTTCTACTTTTTTACTAATAGCCCAGTTTCATAGCCTTAAGAGTGTGCATATCATGAATGCTTGGTCTTGGTGGATTTGTGAGAATCTACTGAATCTACTGGTACCTTGTTTCCCATGTAACAATAAGAAATATACTCAAAACCTGGATTAATCTTTTTAGTCACATAGCACTACTATTATTCTGAACACTACTGTACAAGGTGACCCCAAAAAACAGAAGCCATAAAACTACAATAGTCTTCCCCAACATGTCTTAGTCAACCAAGGAAAAGACATTTTGCATGAAGGCCTATTTTGCCAACAAATCATACCATTTGGATCATAATTTTGGAAGAACATGACTTTTACGCAAAGCGAACACGATAACTGAAACTTTGGGGAATGATGACTGAAGTTTAAGTCCAGCAAATTTCAAGAAATTTTCTGGACCTTTGTAGGATTTATTACAAGTTTTATGAGTTCAGTTTTTTTTTTTTGGTTTGGTTTGTTTTTGGGTCACCCTGTATTTCGACTTACTGAACTAATAGAAAAGTACAAATGGATCCTGATGTCAGGTTCGTAGAGCTCTTTGTAATTGTTTTTCCAACAGTGTGCTCCTGAGGCTCAATGACTGGGACAAGCCCACAACAGAAAGAAGAGTGGATATTCCAGGAAACGCAGAGGAGTACCTACTGCTGCTATAGAGCTATGACAGATCAGATTACATTGTAATAATAATATTGACAACTACTACACCTCCCACACATTTATGGATTTCCAGCATCTCCCTTTTTTCTTCACTTTCTTTCTCCTCATCCTTCTCGATGTCTTGTTAGGGCTGGCTAGATTAACAGTGGTCTAAGATTGTGATTGTATTAGCCTTTACGAGCAGGTACATTCACTGACGTCAGCACCAAGCAACAGACAGACAGTGAGCCAATGAGAGAGAACACCAGAGAAGGGTCGAGACCAGACAACCATTCATAAAGGCTTATCAGTGTGTGTGTGCGTGTGTGTTCCTGCTGCATGAGTCACACTGCCATTTATTCACCTTATGACTTTAGTAATTACAACACTAACAATGCAGCTGACGCAAACATTTTTCTTGCACAATCATTCCAAATAGACACAAAGATCAATATCTTGCACAGGAACCTAAATTCTCCTCTTGTTATGTTTTTGTATGTGTTGCAGACACACACACGTGCACATATGCATGGCTGTGTAAAGCATAATTCATTCTCAGACTCTCATATTCTCCCTGTCATATTCTACTGTTCATATTCATGTATAATCAAAGTTATTGGCCCCTGACCAATCACATTTTTAACACAGCTTAACTTAACTTAAAACAAGAGCAATCACAGATTTCCGACGTCTGCTAATCCAAATCCAGATCACCTCCAAAATTCAGTGGAGTCTTCCATGCCTTAATATCTATCTAATGCAAAATGCAGTTAACCATGATTTTCTAACAATAATATGTGTCCCTAGCCTATAAGCTCTCCTTGAAATGAGAAAAGTCTGTCTTGTCCTTGGTTTGCCTGCCCATTCCTTCAGAAAATGTGTGCTTACACAGGCTGACTGGAATTTTCCCTAGATGATGGGTAATAACTTCTCCTCCAGCTGGGTGACACTCCCCCAGCTATGTATTCATTCTACCCTGACTGTGTCTCAGTTCACGGGCCGCAGTTGGTTGGTCAGATCTTCATAATCATCATGTTGTGTGTTGGGGGGGGCGTGGCTGGATGTTTTGGTGTTCTTTTCTTTTCTTTGCTCTCCAGGTGGCATGAGGGCTGATTTGTCTGTGAAGAAGGTGCTGGCTGAAGAGTCTTCACCCTCATTAACATCATGGAAAGCACCTGTGAGTGGTGCTCACGTGCAACCTGGACGACTTGCAGCTGAAGCAGATAATTGGATGGCGTTCTGCATTTAAGTCATGTGTGATTCAAGCAGAACTGCCGGGAACTCGACCTTGTGACGTTCGTTTGTGAGACGCTGAGGACCGTGCCTGGGTCTTGACACATCAAGCCCGTGAAGCAGGGAGGGGTGAGGACACATGCTGTCAGCACACACTAAAGGTAATTAAGTGTTTAAGTAATTGTTGATAGTAACTTGGTGTTTTGTTACACAGTATACTGGAATTGTGAAGAGAATTGTGCAGTTTGCTTCTCACTGCTGAGTGTTTGCTTCTCACTGCTAAGTGATCCTCCACTTGTTGTGAGAGGCTGCTCATTTGCATAAAGTAAAAAAAAGGGACACTGACCTGAGTGTGTTGCTGATAGCGTGTGTTTATTGGAAGATATAGTTGTATCTGTTGCCTTACCTCACCTTCTCTTTTTGCTTCACAGAGAATCAGTTTGTCGTGTCCACCTGGGGGGTGTTTGGCGGTGGTAGGAAGTCCAGGAGCGCCGGCTTTAATCCTTGCGGGCGCTGGAGAGCGAGCCACGAATCACTCCACCAGAGGGATGTTGTTTTTATGTTTTTACACTTTTAAGCACAGGTGAATAATAAATAGTTTCTGTTTGGAACCGCTTTCTGGTTATTTTTAGCGCTGGGTCCTGTCTGACGCAGGTCCGCTCCTCAACCCGCGTCGACACATAACAGTAGTTCCCGGCCATTCCATAATGGACCCAGCGGCAGAGGCGGTTCCTTTTGCCAAAAAGATTCAAGAACACTTGAAGAAAATATGGGAGCAAGTACAGCATCTCGCAAATCAAATTAAACAAACAGACGCCCGTGTTACGGAGCTTGCAGCTCAAGCCGTTCCGCTTCCTGCAGCGCCAGCTGCGTCATCATCGATACCAGGGCAGATAACTCCGTCACCCAGAGATTCGGTGTTTGAACCGATTATTTGTCATCCGGAGCCTTATGCGGGAGATGTCGAAGCTTGTGCTTCGTTTCTGATGCAATGCTCTCTGGTTTTTGCTCAGCGACCGGCTTCCTTCTCTTCTGATGGAAGCCGTGTTTCGTATGTGACAAATTTGCTCCGAGGTGACGCCTTAGCTTGGGTCACAGCGTTGTGGAGTAACAACTCGCCATTGTTAGGGTCCTTTAAGGAATTCTCCCGAGAGTTCCGACTGGTTTTTGACCATCCGGTGAAAACGAATACCGTTGCTCAACGGTTGCTGAATCTCAGGCAGGGGAGGCGGAGTGCGGCGGAATATTCCGTGGACTTCCGGATTTTTTCTGCTCAATCAGGTTGGAATGCCGCAGCATTACGGGGCGTGTTTGTAGATGGGTTAAATGAGTCATTAAAAGACGAGCTGGCGGTCCGTGATGAGCCAAACGATTTAGACGAGCTAATATCGTTGGTGATTCGTTTGGATGATCGGATGAGGGAGCGTGGACGCGAGCGAGGACGCCCATCAGAGCGTTTTTTGTTGTCTCGGGGCTTTCCCCGACACAAAGCTGGGCCGCCTCTTCTTCGCCCCACTGAGGCTCCTCCGACGGGACCTCCGGCTCCTCCTATTGACGAGCCCATGCAGCTCGGACGAGTCGAGATTCCTGTATTGCCCCGACACGTAAGCGTCAAGAGAAATAACGGTGACATAACTCCAAGTGTTCTGGGACAGGCAAAAGAACCCACATAAAAAAAAAAATTAAAAAAAAAATTTAGCACAAGTAAATGTTTTGTTTTCTTTAATCAGGGGTTATACTTGTTTGGGGAGGTAGGGGCGTATCTGGTGGAGTGATAGGCGTTTAGAAGCCCGCCTGGGCTCACTTACTTGTCAATTTTGTATGTGTTTTTAGGTATTTTCTGTTTGGGTTGTTGGGTCGTTTTGTTTTGTTGTTTTTATTTCTCTACATTCCTAACCCCAACCTCACTTGCCCTTAGACCGCTTGTCTTGTGGGTTGTGGGGTGGTGCAGGTTGGTCATGCTGAGCATTCTCAGAAGACCTCTGCACCTAGGGGGGGGGGGGTGTTAGAGGCGTTCTTTTTAGTTTGGTTAGGGCCCGGTTCCACTCCAGCCTCGGTGAGCCTTTGTACCGATTGTCATGGGGGTTGCCGGGGTGTGGTGCAGCGGAGACATGCCTCAGTCGGAGGGGTGGGCCGATCTGTTGCCGTTTGCCATTTCGGTAGTTCCACCCCTCCCGAGTGGCTGGGGTATGGTCGAGTTGGGGCACCGGACGTATTTCCGGTTCTCCGCTGCGCCTTGGGGTTGGAGCTGGGTTAGTTTTTACCTGTTCCCTTCTCCGGCTTAACATTTTGAGCCGTTTGCCAAAATAGAGCCGCCGAAGGGCTCTGGGGGGGACCTGGGGTCTTTCGGGGTGCCGGGGAGGGTAACAGGGTTTATGGTCATTTTATATCCCCCCGGGGTTGTTTTGGTTGTCCTCCGGGGGTTGGTTTTTGGTTTTCTTTCGTTTCCTTCCGGGTTCCGCCTCCAGGGTTGATGGGACGGTCCTCTGGGGGGGAATTGGCTTGGGACCGACCGGCCAAGTGTGACCGGATCTGGGGGGCACCGTTTTACTCCATGTAGACCTGGGGACCTTTGTGGGATTACGGTTTTGGCTGTTCCTCCTGGAACTGGCAATGAAGGCCTTCTGAGGGGGGGTTGGGTTCTGCAGGTCATTCTGGGGGGGGTTGTTTGTTATGTTTCTTTTATGCATTTACGTTTGTACTGTGTTTGTGGGACTGTGTTGGGTTTTTGTGTTTGGGAGTTTTTCTTTTCCTCCCGGGGTTTGATGGGACGGTCCCCTGGGGAGGTTTTGGGTGGGTTTTATGTTTTTTTTGTGTGAGTGGACTTGTTCTGGGGACTGTTTTGGGGCTTTTGTTGATTCCAGCCGGCCTTCCAGCTGCGGTGCCTGTCTTGCCGTCTGCTTCCTGACGTGGACCCCGGAGGGAGGTGCTGTTCTCGGGCCTGGTCTGTTCGGTCGCCGGGAGGCTTCCCGTTGATGGGGGGGTACTGTTGTGTGTTGGGGGGGGCGTGGCTGGATGTTTTGGTGTTCTTTTCTTTTCTTTGCTCTCCAGGTGGCATGAGGGCTGATTTGTCTGTGAAGAAGGTGCTGGCTGAAGAGTCTTCACCCTCATTAACATCATGGAAAGCACCTGTGAGTGGTGCTCACGTGCAACCTGGACGACTTGCAGCTGAAGCAGATAATTGGATGGCGTTCTGCATTTAAGTCATGTGTGATTCAAGCAGAACTGCCGGGAACTCGACCTTGTGACGTTCGTTTGTGAGACGCTGAGGACCGCGCCTGGGTCTTGACACATCGAGCCCGTGAAGCAGGGAGGGGTGAGGACACATGCTGTCAGCACACACGAAAGGTAATTAAGTGTTTAAGTAATTGTTGATAGTAACTTGGTGTTTTGTTACACAGTATACTGGAATTGTGAAGAGAATTGTGCAGTTTGCTTCTCACTGCTGTGGCGTGAAGGATAAGTGATCCTCCACTTGTTGTGAGAGGCTGCTCATTTGCATAAAGTAAAAAAAAGGGACACTGACCTGAGTGTGTTGCTGATAGCGTGTGTTTATTGGAAGATATAGTTGTATCTGTTGCCTTACCTCACCTTCTCTTTTTGCTTCACAGAGAATCAGTTTGTCGTGTCCACCTGGGGGGTGTTTGGCGGTGGTAGGAAGTCCAGGAGCGCCGGCTTTAATCCTTGCGGGCGCTGGAGAGCGAGCCACGAATCACTCCACCAGAGGGATGTTGTTTTTATGTTTTTACACTTTTAAGCACAGGTGAATAATAAATAGTTTCTGTTTGGAACCGCTTTCTGGTTATTTTTAGCGCTGGGTCCTGTCTGACGCAGGTCCGCTCCTCAACCCGCGTCGACACATAACACATCATCTAGGTTAAATTCCAGTTACCCTGTGTAAGCACACCCTTTCTGATGTAATGGGCAGGCAAACCAAGGACAGGATAGACGTTTCTCATAGTCACACAACCACCATGTCTCATTCCAAATGCCCATTGGAATACGGCCAACAAATACAGCCTTCTTTCCCCCAAAATGAAGGATACAACAGATGTATCCTTCACAGCCCAAACAATCCCAAGGGTCTTGTGTGATTCCCCCCAACCCTGAGACAAAACTGTTGGTAAATTTTAAAAAAAAGAAAGCACAAGGACAATTTGGGTCTCTATACTGTATGTACAGTTATAAATAAGTAAGGTTTACAAGTAAAGTGATTAGCACAGAAGGTTGTTGGATCACTTCCCACCTGGTCCTTTCTGTGTGAGGTTTGCATGTTTTCCCCATGATGTTTGCGTGGGTTCCCCTCTGGGTGCTCCAGCTTCCTCCCACTTCCAAAGACTCAACTCTACCGTCTTGTCAAATCAAGTTTTTCAACTCCGATTAGAGTCATTCACAGCATGATACAGTTAATTTTACACTGTGATAGAGTTGATTTAGCACTGTGATAGAGTATATTTAACTCTATTTATACTGGGACCAATGTTATCCCAGCTGAGTATATTTTACTCTGCAGAATTTACTGTGTGGCATCCTGTCCAGGTTGTACCCCGTCTCATGCCATATGACTGATAGCATAGGCTCCAGATCCCCTGTTACCCTTGATTGGAGTAAACGGGTATAGAAAATAAATAAATTAATATAAGTATAAATAAGTATTGAAAAATGTTTACTACACTACATTTACGCCCACTGTGCTAGCTTGTCGCATGCAGCAGTCAAGGTGGCTAAGCAATGGGGTTGGGAGTGGGATAAGCCAATGATGTAATCGTATAATGCACCATAGACTAGACCCGTCTCATTTCAGAGCTCTTGGTTTGATCAGATCTTCACAGAACACAGCCTTTGAAGGATGCGGCCCTGAATAGGACAATAACCCTCATTTTTTACTCCCTCACAAACACTGGTGTTTTGCTGACTCCTGCTTGTCTCAGAAAGCCCAAGTCACATCTCCTTCCAGAGAGGGGCGTGGTCACACACATGCAGCGGCACTGCCAGGGATTTTGGTGGTGAAAAGAAATCTTACTGGGCCACCTCCCTTATTAGTTTGTCAGTGTTATAGTTGTATTATGGGCCTCTCTGGGCGCCTGTCAATCTCCTTATTCTCCCCTTTCGGCACCCCTGCACACAGGCATTGGCATTTAAAGCTAGAGACATAGAAACAGCCTGTTCTGAGCAGGGCAGAAACAGAACAACTTATAGGCATGCTAAAATCCAGGATGGGAGTGGATTTTTACCAAGAATCAATGACCATGTCTTGGATTTCATTTACACCAATCATTGAGAAATACAAACAGCATCTTACTGTATGGTAGGTCATTCAAGAAAGGGACTTGTGAGGGAAGCCCCCGAAACTCCACGGCAACTCTAATGGAGTTACAGGCTTCTCATGACTCACAGCTTCATGGAGGGGTGGAACAATGATTTTGTTTTTACATTTTCTTTTTTAAGTTGTAAAATTTAGCTACAATTTTTAAGAAGCTGTATGAGACACTTGAGCCTAGATTTGATCTGTTTGCTGGTATGAAAGTCCATCTCTGCTCCCCTTCAACACGAAGTTGAGTGGTGATGCAAAAAAAAAAGTTTACCTGTGCTGTTTTTCCAATCACATCCACAGAATTGCACAACTCCTTCAGTGTAGTGTGGGTATCTTGGTGGCTTCCTTCACCAGTGTCTCATATTGAGAGTTGTTTACTTTTGGCAGATTCATCATATAGTATTATACACTCACTCACTCACTTACGCACTCGCTCATCTTCAACTGCTTACTCCAATTCAGGGACACGGGAGGCTGGAGCCTATCCCAGCAGACATAGGGCATGAGGTGGGGTACACCCTGGACAGGATGCCAGTCTGTCACAAGAGCACATACAGACAAACGAACAAATTCACACCCGCACACACACCTACAGACAATTTAAAGTCCACCTAACCTGCATGTCTTTGGATGTGGGAGGAAGCCGGAGCACCCAGAGAAAACCCACGCAAACATGGTGAGAGCATGCAAGATAGGCCCTAGGTGGGACTCAAATCCATGACCGTCTTGCTGTTAGGCACCAGTGCTGACCACTGATTCACTGTACTACCTTGGTAACATTGAATTTAACATTGAACATGGAATTGTGTTGAGGGAATATTGTTCATGTATCCATCCCGAGTTGCTGAAAAAAAAAAGAAAAAAACTGGCTTTCAAAGTGATGATTTACTGTAAATTAATCAAAGTGTGCAATAACTGTTCTGTGTGAATTGTATGTGTTTTTATGTCTGTTATGTTTTGCAAACAAATGCTCCTTTTTCCTTTTATGCACGTAAAACACACTGAGTTGCCTCTGTGTACAAACTGTGTATAAACTTAGTTTTGCTGTTTATGTGACTGTGTGTTAGAGGGTAACTCAGGAAGACAGCACAGTCTCTAAATTGAAGAGTTATATAATCGTCTCATTCTACTTTTTGTTCTTTTGCTGTTGGGTTTCAGCGCCTCATCATCACACACTGTTTCATCTTTCGGTGTCAAAATACTGTTTCAGCTCGAAGCAGATGACTAAATATTATATCATTCTTGTCGTTCCTGAGGGCTCCTCATGTGGAGGTGTAGGTCAGAAGCAGGGATCACACCTAAACCCTGCAGCTGCAGCTGTCGATGCTTCCTGACACCTGCCCCACACTGCACACCTTTACACCTTCTGATAGTCCATCGACATTTCTCATACAATCAATACTGAATACGAAATGGATCTTATTGATGACAACGTCTAGCTGGTGACAGGAGTTACCGAATTGAAGAACGGAATTTATTCATTTGAAAAGATGACTTTTCCTGCAGCTGTTACAGAATGATGTAATACCGTATTATGCAGAAGCCTACAATCATTTGCATAGTATTTCCAAAATATTACTAAAAAATATAGACATTCTTAAAGAGAGCACCTATAGTTCAGAGTACTATAACAAGGCACACACGGTGACCCAGAACACACAGAACCCATAAAAATTGTTATAAATCCTACAAAGGTGTAACAAATTTCAAGAAATTTTAAGAAATTTGCTGGGGAAGACCATTGTTCCAATCATCTTCCCCAAGATGTTTTGGTCAACCAAGGAAAAGACATTTTGCATGGAGGCCTATTTTGCCAACAAATCATATAATTTGGAGCATAATTTTGAAAGAACATGACTTTTATGCAAAGTGACCAAGATAACTAAAACTTTGGGGAATGATTGTACATCGACTGAAGTTTAAGTCCGCCAAATTTCAAGAAATTTTCTGGACCTTTGTAAGATTTATTACAATTTTTATAGGTTCTGGACAGTTTTTTGTTTTGTTTTGGGTCACCCTGTATTTCAATTTTTTTAGGCTATGACTACATAACAACATTTTGGTCAAGTCGCGCAGTTCTTTGGGCATGGTCTGGAGAAGGCCAAGCGGACACCCACGTTTCACCTGGCTGCAACAGATAAATGGTCACTTTGGATAGGCGGGGGTGGACAGGTTGTCTGCCTGGGTGGTTGCCATCCAGGACCCGAACAGTTCAATAGTGTGGTCAATGTGGCAATGTGTGACACCTGCACATACTCCCAATTCGACCTGAATGACGAATGGTACATCACATACAACACATACAACACATACAAAGGCATGTGGTTGGATTTCAACCCACAGCCTTCTGATTGTGAGGCATCTAAAACACACAGTGTGCCAAAAAAGTCCTTTTTATATTTTCCAGTTCAACTCCAAAACAGAGTTAAAATTACTCCCTTCTGAAGGTTTTAAAACCTTTAAAGAGATGCGTCTTTCAAATGTACAAATTAGCATGTATTGTCCAATTGTAATTTAGGGTTTGTCCACCCGAGTGAGCAAAATTATAGGAGGTAACATGCAGACATGTGAGGTATGCACAAAGGTTTGCACAAATACAGTAGAGGTGTTAATATGAAAAGATTTGCAAAATACGTCTGTTTAAAATTGAATAACTCAGCAGGCTAAAACAGATCAATTACACTGACCGATGCATTACTGCGTTGCACCACGCATGGTGGTGCATGCAGCTAGTGCACGTGCCTTCCAAGGAGAATATCCCTATTCACAAATGCCAAATCAACATGTGGTTCTCAAATCAAACTTCTTGCAGTGATGACCCTAAGCATAATGGAAGAAGCCCAATGAAATCTCATTGAAGTGTTTACTGCAATTTTTTTTAATAGAATAAATCTGGCAACCACAGCTGCTTACTGTAATATGTTTTACAGTAATAAGCTGTGTATGTTACAGTCGGTGCACTATAGAAGGACAGTATAACACTGGCAGCTAGTAGTCCACAATAAATGAACAGGGACATTTTTTATGGTGTATATGTGGCCAAATGTTGCATTTCAAGGTTGAATAAGAGGGAGTAAATTATTCGGTTAATAGAAAATCAACTGTATAGTGGGGCAGACATGTAAAACAATTATGTGTTTTCTGGTAAAAGCATCATATTTTACATATTATTTGATATATATTTTTATTTATTTTTTTGTTCCTTTTTTTAATCAGTGTAGTTGGAATGGATTCACTTAACCACATTCCAACCAATATCTTTATTTGTATGGCAGATCAAACAATATCTCTGTAAAATTTTAATTTGGTGTTTTTACCATAAACAAAAACACAATCATAGAATCACAATCATAAAAACAAACCTTTTTTTTTCTTTTTTTTTTTTTGAAGTTGCTTTTTAAAATGATTCATTTCTGGCTTTTCTTCTTGCTGACATAAAGGGCACTTGTTGAGTGCCGTCGGCTGATGACGACTTTCAGCACCAAGGACAGCGCATCATCACAGTGTGCACAAAGACAAATAAAAAGAACATGATCATTGAAAAGAAGAAAGAGAGGAGGGGTGGGAACCTTACCGGGGGCGCTGACTGACTATGACATTAGGTATTAGCCCAGATCCACAGACTGTGGGGCTTTGAGTGCTCTTATCCTTTCACAGACACACACCCACAACACAAATAGATAGATAGATAGATAGATAGATAGATAGATAGATAGATAGATAGATAGATAGATAGATAGATAGATAGATAGATAGATAGATAGATAGATAGATAGATAGATAGATAGATAGATAGATAGATAGATAGATAGATAGATAGATAGATAGATAGATAGAATATTTAGCCTCACCTGCGTAAACATTTCATTAAACGTCACACCCTCCGTGCCGTCGCGTCCCGGCCGCGCTTCTCTCTCTCTCTCTCTCTCTCTCTCTCTCGCTCTCTCTCTCCTCCCCAAGTCTGCTGCGGCTCTATAGTCCGGCGGGAGAAGCAACACCCGCCCTTTAACTCCCTTTTTCTGCGTTAAGGTGGAAGAGAGCAGCACCGCCATCCGCCGCGCACGCACACCAAACCTCACCTCAGCGAGGGCGCGCGTCATGCGCCATTGCTCATAGAAATCGCACAAAGGAAGACAACAAACAGGGGAGGAGAAGGGATGAGGGGGAGTAACCGAGGGTGAGAGAGGTGGAGGGACGATCTAGCTGGAGATAACGACGGGATGAGACGATGAGGAGGAGGAGCAGGAAGAGGAGGAGAAAGTGGAGGCGCAACTCACTGCGGCGCGGCTGGATTGGAGAACGCCCCGCATGTCGGATGCTGCAGTCGGTCAGCAGCATCAGCAGCAGCATCTCAGCGCTGCGCCGGCGGGAGGACGGTGGGAGGGAGGGAGAGGGCGATGATGTCAAAAGATTTAAATCATTCAGGAGCCCGCTGCTCAGCACGTGACCGCCGACGCGCTTTATTCATCCGGTTCGCTTCCCCTGCCGCCTTCGACTAGCCAGGAAGTACAAGAGTTCGGCCGAGGATGGTGACAACTACTGTTGCAGGACTGATTTGATGCTGACACCACAAAAAAAAAAATTATTTATGCGTAAATATCAACTCAGCCACATGGAGTGTGCAGCCAGTACATTCTGCGTGTCAGTCCCAAGCCCAGATAAATGAGGAGCGTTGCGTCAGGAAGGGCATCCCAAGTCAAATAAGGCAAACTAAAGATGCAGCGTACAAATGGAATTTCCATACAGGATCAGTCGAGGCCCGGGATAATAGCCTGTGTGTGTGTGTGTGTGTGTGTGTGTGTGTGTGTGTGTGTGTGTGTGTGTGTGTGTGTGTGTGTGTGTGTGTGTGTGTGTGTGTGTGTGTGTGTGTGTGTGTGTGTGTGTGTGTGTGTGTGTAAGAAACCAAGTGGAAGGAAAGTAAGACCAGAAGCACAGGCGGTGGGTTCAAGTTATTGTATCTTGGTGTGCACAGGAAAAGAAATGGTGTTGGGGCAGTGGCAGTTCTACACTGACTTACTCCCTAGGCGAGACCCCCTTCAAGCACCCCCCCCCCCCCAAAAAAAAGACAGAATTTTGCGCTAAACAGCCATTTTTTTAACAACTTTATTATTATCCATATTTTAGAACTGCCCCTGAAATTGCAATTGAAATTGACATCAAAAGACAGCAAGCTAAAATATAACTTATACAAAACATCCATGAATTGCAAATTTGAACTTTATATGTAAAAACCAACACACAAGTTACTGTAACTTGTGTGCTGGTTTTTACAAAAAATTGTATTTGTTAAATATGTAATTTCTTTCACTTGTAAAAAAAAAAAGGGGGGGCATTTGCAAAACTGAAAATTTGGGCAGGTACTATTCAGTTTCTATGCATTTTTACCCATCTACTGGATGGCAGTGTGAATGACACCCACCCAAATATCACACGGCTGTTGAGCACACTTAAACAGAATTTTCAGTTTTGCAAATGCCTTCTTTTACAAATAAAAAAAAATTACCCTATTTTAGGCATAAACATTTATTTGTAAAAACCAACATACACAGTAACGTGTGTGTTAGTTTTTACATATAATAAATCAAGCAACCAGTGATGAGCGGAGGGTCATTTTTCCCATAATACCTTTTGACATCTGTGTGTTAATGTTCAAACCTTCAGAATTAGTGTGTTATTTTAAATTGAAAAATGTGTTATATTTTCACTTTGTAAAAATGACAGAGTTGACATCAATGTAGATAAACTATCTGGATAAATTTGGTTTATAAATCAAAACCATAAGTCAAATTTGCTTTACTTCTCATGACTTCTGCCTCATGTCTGGACCATTGTATGTTGAATGTAAATGACTTTTGTTTTGGTTTTTCTTGTAGCAGCCTGGCAGCCAGGCTCCTGCTGGGGTAGAGTTGAGCTCAGCTCCTCATAGCTACTTGACTGCTGCAAAATACGTAGCAGACAGGAACCAACATGTATGATTTTAGGGTATACAAATGTCTTTGACTGTTACTGACTATGCCAGCAAAAAACAGCGGACTACCAGAAATGTGCTCACCACTGCCATAAACCACTTTCTGGATTTTTAATGTCTGTGAACAAACAGAAATAGACATAATCAGGTCAGGTCTGAGAGAATGCGCTGCATGGTACCATATGTTGCTGTACCACCATGTTGTGGAACCACCCTGGATTCTCCAATCAGGACCTCCATTGATTCCACAAAGATCTCAGCATAATCCACAAAGTCAAGGTTGATAAACCTTTTCCCATCAACAAAGACACCCAAAATAATTGAGCGCATAACTTTAACCTACACCCAGTCCATGCACATGTTGAATAGAGAAGGATTGTTGTTCATCTGCCCTCCTCTGTCAGCTGCCAGATTTAAAAAAGTAGAGTATTGGGTTTTATATGTCTGTCAGATATGATCACATCCATTTTAGCCTGCTGTTCGATACTTTGTTGGTGTGTGTGTTTTTTTTTTTTCTCCTCCACAGATGCAGTGCTTAAGGGGGTCTTGGGGCACCATGCTGGTGTTTATTGTCACAACTGGAGAATGCATCCCTAAAGGCACAATTCCGATCCACAAACAGCAGCACTGACAGACTTCTGAAGGCCGGTCGCTAAATTATTAAGCCTGTGCTGGCCTCTGATCAAATATTCAGCAGATGGCCATGTTATTTTCCACAGATAGCCTGTTTATGTCAGCTACATCTTTCATGCATGTGTGTGAGTGTGCATGAGACAGACGCAGACATGCACAGAGAGGTTGGCGTATGACTTTGCAAGTGCACATGTGGTCAGCATTACAAGTGAATCAATACTGAGCCAGTACACCTCGAAGACCTATACCATAGTCCAGTCACAAACAGTTTTATATGTGAGCTGGAAGTGGACAGCTTCAGAGTCACATGGAAATTGTTCTGCATTTGCGGATTTTACACCATGGCAACAAATATTTTTGGAAGAAATGCCAGTGCATCTGTTCGTGTCATTTGGACAGACTGCGTCTTATCATACAGTCGGGTAGATAGTGACACAATTTGTGCGATTTTGGCTCTGTTCACCATCACAGTGGAGTGAGTGACTTATTTTTCAAGTATTTGGCACCACCTATTGTGGGCGTTTCTGACATGTAAAAGTGTCTTTCGTGACAACCAAATATTTTTCAGATGTACTTTAAAAAAAAAGAGAGACATATGTATGTGTGTGTTTTCTGTGTTTATATGCCCCTCTCCTGTCCAAACGTCACCTCAGAATTGAGGCAAAATTGGCACACATATGCTTTGACATATGGGGAGTAGTAGTAGTAGTAGTGGTAGTAGTAGTAGTAGTAGTAGTAGTAGTAATAGCAGCTGTTTCTTCTTGAGACAGCATTTGTCACCCCCTAATAGTTCTCTGGAATCCAGGATAGGTGGGAGGTGATAGCTTTGTTGGTAAAGATGAAGTTTTCATTTCCGTCTCTGAATCAAACTCGCCCTGGGGCGGGTAATCAGTGCATTGTTCTGCATTTGCGGATTTTACACCATGGCAACAAATATTTTTGGAAGAAATGCCAGTGCATCTGTTCGTGTCATTTGGACAGACTGCGTCTTATCATACAGTCGGGTAGATAGTGACACAATTTGTGCGATTTTGGGTCTGTTCACCATCACAGTGGAGACATCTGCTTTAATTCTGAGCATCCTTACCACTTGTGTAATGACATAATATTAACGACATACTCACAGGATTTTTCAGATGGATAAATGTTCAAAAGGTGCTCAGAGATTCCATTAAAGGGATGAGGAAAGTTACTATGAAGATTTGAAAAGAGATTTTTATCATGAATTAACATTCTGGATGACCAGAGACAAACAGAATGTTCCATAAGGAAGTGAAAAGTGAAAGTAAAATTGCATAGCGTGGTGTGGAGAGGAGGAAAACCCTGGCTTCTGTGAGTAAAAGTCTGATTGTGTATTGCTTCTACCTGTGATTTCACTCATTATCTCATCTAGTTGCGGGACAAGATGAATTATTTAGAATCAGGTGCATTAGCTGGTGGATGGAACAAATATATGGTTGAACTTTTACTCACCGAAGCTGGCTGGGTTTTCCACCTCTGGTGGTGTGATTCTGCTGCTGTCTTTCTGAACATAATCCTTCTCTGGATGTCATTTGAGCAGCAAAAATAAAGTGATTCCATTGTTGAAAGAAAATTGCAGGATAACAGGACCTGCTTTGTTGTTGTACTTCAGAATAGCAAATATTGCATTTGGAGTACAGAGCTGTGATGGCTCAGCAGTTAGAGTACTGGCCTTCCATACAGAATGCTCACAGGTACACAGCTAATAATTGGGAAAGGTGCAAGACAGCAAGGAAAGAAAATGGCCACTCTCCCTCATCATGCCATGGCCCCACACATGCATCTTTAACCAGCACATCCCTGAAGCTCAGTACAAAGAGTATGGAACTCACCACTTACCTTTTCATTGTAGCAGTCGGGAAGGGCTGCACTTTCAACAGGAATCCTAGAACTCCTGGGACAATATTAAATAATTGTAAAGTGTTGTGTTATTTATGAATGATATATGCTGGTTCTTGTGACTAGCTTGTTAAAGTTGTACAGATACATGATTGTGGGGTTAATATGCAAAGATCTGTATCCTGCACTATAAGTGTAAGGGTACTATCTCACTGGGCTGCGAAAGGTTTCAAACAGAATTTCTGAGGGATTTTGCAAGATGTCGCACAACCATCACTGCTTGTTGCTATCCCCTCACTTGCGTTGCAGGGCATCACTTGCATCTTGCTTGAATTCTGAACAGTTCAAAGTTCTAGAGCAGGGGTGGGCAACGAGGGCCGAGACACTGCAGGTTTTCCTTGCAACCAATCACCTCAGCAGGTGGGTTGCTGATGAGCCTCTCCCTTGAACATAAACACCTGGTTATCAATGAAATCACTTGCTGAGACACCTGAACATTAAAGAAATCACCTGCTGAGGTGATTGGTAGCAAGGAAAACCTGCACTGCTTCGGCCCTTCATGGCACATGATTGCCCACCCCTGTTCTAGCGGAAACAAAGGTCCTCACCAAATACTCACAGAGCCATTGTGGGCATCACAAAGCCCTCTGAATGTAGCCTCCACCACTAATTACATGTAAGAATTGTGAGAGAAGTTTGTCAGGGGTTAAAGGACATGTCGCACCGAAATCATAACGGTTAGGCTGTTAGTGACCATCCGATGAGCCACCAGGACTACCTTGTGCACTTCCATGACCGGTTTCAAAGTATATGGCATTCGCAGCAAACAGTGACGGAGACGTCCGAAAACAAAGTACTGATGAGTACCCGTGTGTTTCTGACAAATGATGTAGGTGCTGGAAGCATCCCAGCATGTGCTTCAATGGAATGTAGCTGCTAACGTTAAGAACTGAGGAACAGATTAATTCGAAAGGTAACATAAGTGTGATGTCGTGTTATGATGACTCATTTTTAAATGAAAACTGTTTATTTTGATGCAGTCACAGTAAAAGCTGCAGCTCTGAGAAGGTTTATGTGCACCTGCACGGCCATGAGTCATAACTAACCATCTCTGCTCCAGGTTCAGCTTTGTGCACATTTAATTATAAATATTATCAATAAAATCTAAAAATAAAAAAATACATCTGCTGCTGGGGGAAGATAACATCTTGGAGACATTCCACACACACACACACACACACACACACACACACACACACACACACACACACACACACACACACACACACACACCAGCTCCAAATTTCACACTCAAAGAAAAAAAAAGCTTGCCACAAAACACAAAAGGTGTAAAATGCTGAACATGCCAGACTCACCGTGTTACAGATTTAATTCCAAATGTAAACTCCATACGATCAAAGAAATGCGTGGCTGCAGCTTCAACCTCTCTCACAATTGTAGCACATTAAATAACGTCCATTAAATCCTAGAAATAATGTATTCTGAACTCTTCCAAGGTAAAAATCCATCTCCGTGTCCAGGCAGTCTGTTAAAAACTTCCTATGACCTAATTATTTTATGTTGATGTAAACAATAATATTTCAATTGACTCAATCTAAATTCTTTGCCTTGATCCAAATTATTAACGTTTTTGTTATTGAATCAAATTAATAAATCAACATTTATTCTCATTTACTCATTTACTCACTCATTTGAAGTCCATCATGCTGCCTGCTCTGTTTTCTTGCTGCTGCTGCCCTCTCCTTCTTCTCTGCACAGGTGGCACGCCTGAAGCTGATCGACACACCTGTTCTACATCTCATCAGCATCTTTATATGAACCTTGGCTCTGCACTCCATCCTCACCAGAAACTCAGCAAATCTTCCAAGGAACATGGCCTCTCTGTGTGTTCCTACGCATTATAACTCTGTTAATTCTGGGCTTTCACGCCCACAGATTGCTCGTTGTATTTTTTTCCTGCAAACCTGCTTGAGATTTTTCCCAGCTCTGGGATTTTTTTCTGTCGCGGCAGTTTTCAGCTTCAACTCTCGTCAGCTCTCTGGATACAGCTAAGACATTCTGTGCATATTGACTGTAGTAATTCTGGAAGGACAAATTAGGCCAACTCTGACTCACCTGTGTGTATTCTCTCCAGACAGCGTCGACAGCTTGCAGGCGGCCACCTGGCTCCGGATCCAACCACTGGGACTGAAGTCGTCTGGGCTGCGGACTCCCTGGTTCCACCGTTCAGCGGGCCAATCTCCACTCAGCTAGGCAGCCCAGCACATTTTGCACATTCTGTACTCTGTCATATCCTGAGCAATAAATCCTTGTTAACTGCTCATTTTCTGCTTCCTGCTTCTGGGTTCGTCTTCCACTCATGCCTGAACCACAACACCATAATTCACATGATGTGTTCAGTTCAAATTTATATCAATATCTTAATCAATATTGATGTAGCTAACTTAAATATGGCTATTATTTTGCAATTCTGACAATACAAAACAATCAAACTTTAATTATCAGCAACAGCTTTGCTACTTACGTTTATTGTTGGATGAAATCTACCCAGTGCATCCACGTCTGGCCGGTGTCCCGTCGAGATGAGGTGAATGTCGAGTTGAGGTGCATCGCGCTACTGCGCATGCGTGTGCATGTGCACATCACACATCACTCTACCCCGGACTTGAAGACGTCACCCGTCGAGATGAGGTGCCTTGCGCAACTGCACATGTGGAGATGATATAACTCGCTTGATGTGCAACTGCGCATGCGCATTTTTTTTTCTGTCAAAGTTTTTTTTTTATTAATTCTATTCAGTGTATTTATAGCCTAGTAAGTAAAACATTTTCTGTATTTTATGTTAGGAGCATAAATGTATGTATATGTATATTTTGCCTGTCGAAATAAGCTAACTCCAGGTTAAAAATACTTATCGTTTTATAGTGAGTAGATTTTATACATTACTACGTTCGGATGAACAATTTATACATTTACTTGCCCATCAAAATAAGCAAATTTCGTCAAGTAATGTTTTTTCAGTGCACACATGTGCAGTTACGCAAGGAACCTCATCTCGATGACGCACCTCATCTCGACAGAACAACGGCTCCCCGAAGGCGAATGAGAACAGTGCAATGCACATGCGCAATTCACGTTTGAGTCAAAATAAAAATATTAATTGCAGGTCATAAAGAAGAAGAAAACAACTGAGCGAACTAAAAAAAATTTGTTTTGAGTCCATTAGATATATATTTAGTTCAGTTCAAATCAAACTTGATGTCACTAAATGTAAAGAAAATGAGTTTCACAATCAAATCAATATTTTTATCTTTTAAATGACAGTTTTTAGTTCGAATGAACAACTGCATGTTCCACTTTTTATAGTGTACATCAGTAAATTGACAAACACTATTCACAAAAACATTTTCATAAATCTCTGAACTTTTTCATATTTTTAAGGATGATGGGCTCATACAGATTTGTCTCAATTGCCCCTCGTAGCATGAAGGCATTTGCACGAGCAATGTAAACGAAATGCTGAAAAAGGCACTTTTTTGTCTTTTGCAGGACACTGAAGTGGAATATGAGCACATTGGAGAGATTGACTCAATAAAGTGGAACAGGTCAAACAGGAATGGATTTAATAGTCCAGACCAATTAATTGTCTTTTGCCTTCATTTCTAGCAAAAGCTATGAATACAGAAAGCTCAGTAAAGTGCCTTTAAGTAAAGTGCTTAATTTGCAGGTTACAATTCAGTGCTTTACATAGCAGCACAACGATATCGGTGTGTGTGTGCGTGCATGCGTAACATCGTTACCTTATTGCATCAGATGGAAAAGTGCTACAGAAATGCAGTTCATATATTTGATCATTGACATGTTGATACATTGCTGTATCATGATTATTATTAATAAAAAGTAAATCCCTTTGGCTGCTCCCTCGTTTTCACTCCGGGTCACCATAGCAGAACCACGGTGGCTCTGCATGTTGATTTTGCAGAATTTTTACACCAGATGCCATTCCTGACACAACTCCACATTACATGGAGAAATGTGGCAGGGGTGGGTTTTAACCAGGAACCTTCCGCACTGAAACCAAGCGCACTAACCACTTGGCCACAACCCCTGCTATTATTATTATTAATAATAATAATAACAATAATAATGTATGACTATAAACTGACACCTAAAAATGCTACAACCACCTTTGTGTGGACACAGTTTAATAGTGAAAGACAAAGCCTCCTAATTAGCTGTATTGTGAGCTAACATGCTACAATGCCCAGACTCTCTTTTGAAGTAAAACTGATTCCTTTCAGTAACCTCGTGTTGCTCATTTGAGCTGAAGCATTTCCACGGGTGCTCACGCGATGGATGGAGTCATTAGTGGTGGCATACATCGATGCATCAGCAATAAACAAGCAAGAAAGTATAGAGTTGACAATGGAAGCAATGCTAATGCTAAGAAGATATTTGTCAGAATTTCCAGAACAACTACAAATTATATTCCTGTTGAGACCAAAATACAACACACAAATCTACAATATTAAATGTCAGGTTTCAAATGCTTCTGTCTGGGTGGTTATAAAAGCAGTTTGAAGTTCAAAATAAGTGCAGCTAAAATGGTCAAACTAAAGACATGGCTAATGCTAGCAATACCCCCGTCACACATAGCCAGAATAAGGTTGAATGGCGTCAGAATGATGATTCGGCCCACATCCAAAAAGTGTCAAGTTGTAGTTCGAAAGGGTTCTGACAGCCATCTGCGAGAGTCCACACAGTTGGTCCCAATCGGCCGGCAACCCCGAGTGTGTTGCACATGTTCAAAGCCCTCCAGGTACCATCGAGATGGGACACCTATTCAACTGTGGTCCTTGTGCAGTCTGAGCACCATCTGACTGCAATTTACATATTCTGATGGTGGCAAAACAGGATCCAAAATTATTTGAGCACGTACGAGGAAACCTCGAGATGGGTCTGGCATGGCAAACCCTGCTGGTATGACCTGCACATGCCACGTATAATAATGTCTACCTCCATACTTGTCCATTCCTTCCCATGGGTGATGTAAATAATGTGAACTATTGTCTCCATCATATCTGTATACGAGGTCTGTGAGAAAAGTATCCGACCTTATTATTTTTTTTTAAAACCATATGGATTTGAATCACTTGTGAATACATCAGCCAAGCTTGAACCCTCGTGGGCATGCAAGAGTTTTTTCACGCCTGTCGGTGACGTCATTCGCCTGTGAGCACGCCTTGTGGAAGGAGTGGTCCAGCCCCCTCGTCGGAATTCCTTTGTCTGAGAAGTTGCTGAGAGACTGGCGCTGTACTTGATCAAACTTTTTTCAAAAACTGTGAGGCACATCCGAGTGGACACCATTCGAGAAATTCAGTTGGTTTTCGGTGAAACTTTTAACGGCTGATGAGAGATTTTGGATGGTTTCCATCGCTGTAAGGACTTCCCACGGAGCGGGACGTCGCGCAGCGCTCCGAGGCGACGTCCTCATCCTGTTTCAAGCTGAAAACCTCCAAATTTAAGCCTCTGTTGACCCAGGACGTCGTGACAGAACAGAGAACTTTCAGAAGAGGTCGGAATCAGCAGTTTATCCAGACATTCCACTGTTAAAGGAGATTTTTTTAATGAAAGACGTGCAGACGGATTGGCGCCACAGGAAAAACACCTCCGTTGGAAGCCTTAAGGACAAGTTGGAACATGCCCTGCTGTTAAACAATTTCTCAGATACTCACTCAACTGAAAGCCACCAAAAGCCGCCTGGATTTTACAAATGGTTATCAACACGGAGGTGTTTTTCCTGTGGCGGGCACGCCGCGCCGGCTGCGAGCCAACGCGCCAATCCGTCCGCACGTCTTTCATTAAAAAAATCTCCTTTAACAGTGGAATGTCTGGATAAACTGCTGATTCCGACCTCTTCCGAAAGTTCTCTGTTCTCTCACAACGTCCTGGGTCAACAAAGGCTTAAATTTGGAGGTTTTCAGCTTGAAACAGGATGACGACGTCGCCTCGGAGCGCTGCACGACGTCCCGCTCCATGGGAAGTCCTTACAGCGATAGAAACAATCCAAAATCTCTCATCAGCCGTTAAAATTTACACCGAAAACCAGCTGAATTTCTCGAATGGTGTCCACTCGGATGTGCCTCACAGTTTTGGAAAAAAATTTTGATCAAGTACAGCGCCAGTCTCTCAGCAACTTCTCAGACAATGAAAATCCGACGAGGGGGCTGGACCACTCCTTCCACAAGGCGTGCTCACAGGCGAATGACATCACCGACAGGCGTGAAAAATCTCACCCATGCGCACGAGGGTTCAAGCTTGGCTGATGTAATCACACGTGATTCAAATCCATATAGTTTAAAAAAAAAATAAAACTGTTGGTTTCTTTTCTAATAGACCTCGTATATCACGGGCAGCTGCACCTCTCCATGGTCTCATGCACAGTAACACGTCAATGCACGAGTCAATGCACGGAGCTGAATGGATCTTACCGCTGTAATATATGAGCACCTTCTAACACTGTAGGAGATATGTCGTGGAACTGTAGGGCCAGGCTGTGACAACATTAACAAACATGAATCTCACCTCCAACAACGGCCCAGGAGTGTTTCACAGCGAAGGATGGACATGGAGCCGGGACCGCAGCCTGTGGTTAAAATAATCTCACCCGGCTGCTGTGTGTTGTAATCAACCATGCAAAAATAAATCCCATGTGATAATCCAACCATTGCGGTGTCCAGAGTTATGTTGTGCTGCTGAAGTGAGCCAAAACACAAACAAAAAAAGTTCCCTGGAAAGGCTGCATGTGACACATGGGACAGCATGGCTCACTGCCAACAGTGACCAGCGCATATATGCCCCTGCGCACACTTGTGCACGAATATCTGTTCAATCAGCCGTTATGAACACACACACACACACACACACACAGCAATCATGTCATCAGTCCAGCACCTATTTTATGCACATATGCACATGCACATGAGGTCAGTAGCAGTGTGAAGGGGAGGATGAGCGCAGATGTGATTGCATGAAAATTCAGTAAGGTATGTCTTCTAGAATATATTCCATTTCTAAGGTAAAACTCTACTAGTGTATACTAAGTTATATCTAAATATCTGTTGTGGGCTGCCTGTTCTGCTGCTGCTCCTCTCTCCTCCCTCCTCTCTCCCTTTCCTGCACAGGTGGTGCACCGCAGGCTGATCGACACACCTGATACTCATCTCATCAGCACCAGTATATTAACTCCGGCTCCTCATTCCAGCTTCGCCAGAAACTCTGCAAACCTTCCATGGTAAGACTAGTCATTTTTGTCCCTCCTGATATTTTTTCCTCTCTCTGTGTTTCCACACACCAGCCTGAAAGAGCCGCAGCTTATCTCTGATGCAACCTATTGCTACCAAGACTCATCTGCCGCTTGTTACTGAGCTCCGACGCTCCTTTTCTGCCAAGCTAAGTGTTTGCTCACCTTTTGCTCACACGAGCCGCTGCACACTGAACTCTGCTTGGAATATCATACAAACTTAACTGTGAACTTTTCCTGATAAAGAACAATTAGAAGCAACTGAACTGATTTCTTGCTGTCTAACTGCCTGCTTATTTGGACCAGCTGTAGTCAGTTATCACTGATTCAAACTGAACTGTGGATAAAACATAACTCAAAGAAACTGAACTGAATCATTCTGTGTAACTGCCTGCATCTCTGGACCAGCAGTGATAGTTAACACTGATTGTCTGTGTGACCCACTTCTGGAAGTGACTGACTCAGCACTCACCCATCTGTGTCTCATTCCAGCCTCGTCGACAGCTTGTGGCGGCCACCTGGCTCCGAACCACCATTCCAGTACCAAAGCACCGGAACTGCAGATCCCCTGGTTCCACCGCCATGTGGGCCCATCTCCACCCGGCTAGACTACGCCCCTGCATATCATTATTGCTCTGTATATTATTCCTCTGTAAATAAATCCATTGTCTAAAATCCATTTTTCTGCTCCCTGCCTTTGGGTTCGTCCTCCACGCTCTTCCGAACCGTAACAATATCTAAAAAAGGAAGAGTAGAATAGAGTAAAGTAGAGCCACTTAGGTGCCTGGTCTTGAGAACCAGGGATGGTAGGTTGAAAAGCTTTTTTATCCCATGGGAACTCTCCCTACCCACCCAAGCAGCTCAAGAAAATGGACATATCATAAGACATATAATAAGAAAGTACAATTCATGTATATAAGTGATATTTATATAATAAGGGTAATAAACAACATATGTATATGGTTATTATGTAATATTATAGGAGTAAGCTTCTAAAACTAAAATACTAATACAGAAGCTTGTAGTATACGTATACTTAGTTTGTAGACTAGTAGTAAAATTAAATTATAGCTAGTAGGCTAAGCTTTAAATATGGATATATTTTTATAGAAACAGAAGCTATGATGTAATATGTTAGGTATCTGTCTAAAGCAGGGGTAGGCAACCTGTTCCAGAAAGAGCCATGAGGGTGCAGGTTTTCTTTGCAGCCACTGACTCCACCAGGTGATTTTACTGATTAATATCACTTTGAGCAGATGGAATCAGTTAATCAGTGAAATCACCTGGTGGAGTCAGTGGCTGCAAAGAAAACCTGCACCCTCATGGCTCTTTCTGGAACAGGTTGCCTACCCCTGGTCTAAAGTAAAACCTGCTAGCTTACTATAGGAAGAAAAAATACATAATCTATATGCTATAAAATGGAAACCTAAAACTAAGTACTATATGTTTATCTATTAAAGAACCCATAAACTGAAAAATAATTAAAATCTACACCATGTAAAAATTTTTTGTAAATAACAAAAATAAGCTAACTATAGTTAGAGGAGCTAACATTAAATTAGCTGTCAATAAGCCAACCGTAATTAGCTAACAAGATAAACAAAACCGGTAACTGCGTATAACGTATAAAAGCGTAGTTAAACCCTGCATGATTGAGCGAGTGACCACACCATGCCGGCTTTGACACATATGGCATGGGTCTGGTCCATCTGTTGGTTTTACTTCGGTGTCCAGTACTGGCAGGGACTGTGTAAAGGGAGGAACACAACACTGCCTCCCACTCCGGACCCGTGTTTGCCATCCAGACGTTTGGACATCGGGCAGTCTTCAGTGCCTTTTATGGCCGGCTGACGGCAGTCTATGTCATCTACCTGTTCTCTACATACGCTTTGGATGCCATCATGCAGGTGTGGACGAGGTAATATGGATGCCTCTTTCCCTCCCAACTGCATCCGATTATGGCAATATTTGCCATTTTGGCCTGGTTCCTGTACATTCTTGTTATATAATGTACAGGAACACGAAGTTGGGCAAATCAGGCAGAAACAGACCGAATGGGCAAAACCTGCAAAATTTGAGCTGCAGTCAGCAGGGAAAGATGGTCAGATAGACATGTACAGATGCCGTATGACCACCAAGAATGTGGGACTACTCAGCGGGGACAGATTCATGCATGACTGTGTGCATGCACATGTACACAGTGCGACCATGGTGAGAGGTGTGATACTGCATCACACGCACATAGCAGTGGAAACAATTAAATGTTGTACAAATGTCTATAAATTGAGGAAAATGTATAGGAACAAAGCAATGAGAGACTCCAGAACATTATAAGAACAATGAATGCACCGTTGACAATCATGTAAGACAATCATGTTACTGGTAATGATTTTTAACTGATGCATGATGACTTCACACTGGGACGTCATCTGTGTTGGAACTGAGGAAACAAGTGGATTTCTTATTGTCTCTTAAAATATTTAATTCCTGTTATAAGGAGCAGAGAACACAAGAATTATTATCCTCCTGTTCCTTGTTGTTCCTGAACCATGCTCATGAAAGTGAACAAGAAATTAATGAAACGACAAGCATGAAATGAAATAAAATTACATAAAAACATTCCTCCCTCCCTTGCGCACGCAGTAACTGGAGCTCAGGCCAGCAAAGTTCACAGCTTCTGCGGGTCACCTGCCTGGAGCAGCTCTGACCTGCACGGATGTGAGTCATCCATGCACTCGCATTATGAAGACATTAGCCAGCCACATGGAGGTGAAAGTGGTCAGCCACATGGAGGGTCCACTTGTCCAGCTGTCCAGCTGAACACACTGACCACCCTTTGAGCTTTCGCCACCTCGACCGCACCTCGACAGTGGTGTCCTGGGTACTACATTCATGCTGGCCATGCAAATGGGCCTGCATTTTCTAAGTGCCCCGTGACTGCTGTTGGAAGTTTGTTGGAAGTTCGAGGTGGCACCTCGATTCTGGTTGAGTGTGGGTCAAATGGCCTTTCGAGTGCCATTCACTCTGATTCGGCCAGGGATCGATGTGGCCGATCATTTCGTGCAGCCTCTCAATCGCGGTCCGAATAGTCTGACCTGCATACGACATGCCATATGAAGGTCGCGACTACAGTCAGATAGCAGTACGACCTCATCTCCACTGCCATTTGACTGGGTTTCCAGCACGAGCACAACACAATTGTGGAGTACATGTGTTATGGCTGGACGACTGTGCCGACTGCCGTACGAGGCATTCGGTGCAGCTTGGATTTTTCACAAGTACCATTTGAATCCTCCTTTGTGCACCATTCGGCCTCATTCGTGTTATGTATTGTCGCGGCTCGTCTCTAGTCTTCTCAGGATGTCGTCTTTTAGATAACACAAACTAATTGCAAGTGATATGCTAGAAAATGACACAACACTTTAGAATAATTCAGCCTTAAGCAAGATAAAATGCACAGAGTTTTTAAGTTTATTTAAGCCTTCGACACAGAGCTTAGACAAACTGAGTCCTCTAGAGAGACTGAATATGACAACCGCGCTCGTCTATTTATTGGAGACCCGCGGGCATCGCTCCTCCTTCAACTTTTTTATTTATTTCATTCCCAAGACATGGTTTTCTATTGGAAGCGTCCTCTAGTGAACCCTAAGCAGGTGTTAGGCCATTATTTCAATGTGACAAACGCTCCCATTAAAACATGAAGGATTTACAACTGATTTTTTTAAAAGACCTTCAGCCACAGGTGCAGCTGGCCTGAGGCCCCCCCCCGCACGTGGCCTCAGCCACACGTGCAGCTGGCCTGAGGCCCCTGCACGTGGCCTGCGGGAAAGCACCTAAAAGGCCTTGGAAAGCCCCTGACAGACTGAATGACTAATAGAGCCCTTTTTTGGGTTGAACACCTGCTAGTTCAACCAGAGGACATATAGTTCGGATCAGGACACTTGATAGTTCATCATAGTTCAAATAAGGACCTAAAAATTCTTCTACAGTCCCTCCTCTGGGACTCGAAAGAGTCCCATTACATCAATTATACTCTTGGGTTGTTTACTGACAAGACATCCTCATTTGTGCATTGCAATAAAAAAGAAAGAAAAACACATCACTCGACTTACTGATAACTCTGGTGCGGATATGAATATCAGTGATACTTCACACGGTAAATATATTGAAGTGCAGGTGAACCTACATACTAAGGCACAAGGTGATCAATTAGCTGGATTATATCAATGCAAGGTGACATTCAAACATCGAGTTTTGGTGTAATTCAAGGCACTTAAAATGGCCACATAAAACAAGTTACATCAACCTCTTAATCATGGCAAAGTAAAGGCCTTACATTGACATTAGTGCAACCAATCATCTTCTGGCATCTATTGTCTCACTCAACCAGAGGCTCCAACCCATTATACTTGGTTCTACATATTATTTTGTTAAAGAGTCACACATTTATTACTTAAATGCATCAAATAACCCCTACGTTACCACTATTTAGTCAACCAATCAAGAAACTATTCTAAGGTTAGCGCAGCTATATCTAATTAAATGATAAAACACAATAAATGGTTTCCCTTCATGTCCGTCCTTAAGTCATTTGCCTTAGTCAATCATATAATGGTTTTCATTATAAGCCATTTCTCAACATTCTTCACTTTGTTTTTCTTCTTTTTCAGCTTGTTTTCTAATGCCCTTTTTGGCCAGACGCCAAATTTAGGCGATGCATGTCTCTTGAGGCATGCTATAATTTAAGAAAAAGGGGTCCCTATGGTGCATCTTTACTACTAAATCTACAAACACGCCGTGTAAGGGTCCCCTTTTCATAACTTTGCAATGTGATATCTATGTGTATGCATTTAGCTTTATCTGTGTTACGCAGATGATGGTAAGGACAGACATTTACCCAACCTTCGTTACTAACATATATCCTTCTTTGTTTTTATTTACACTCAGATTTCTGAAACCAGTCCGCAATTCAAACTCAAGAACCAAGATCATAGTCCGTGTTCAGTGCCATTACGTCAGTCCGCGCTCCTCAGCATTTACTCAGCATCTGAAGTTTTGGGAGAAGTTGGGGAACATGGGGAGGTTGGCCTTTCAGGGGTAGTGGGGGAAGGATCAGGAATTCTGGCTTTCAGACAGTCGTGCAGTTCTCTGATGGATCTTTCCAGCTCCTTGTGCTGCTTGGCCAGGTTGTACAGGGCCCCCAGAGAATTCTTGCCCACATTCAGGGTGGTGGTGGCCAGTCCTAGCTGCTCCCTTTCCATATGCTCCATCATGCTGGCTAGCATGTCCATACTAGACTGAAGACCACACAGTTGAGTATGGAGGCCCTCCTGAGCACAAGAGATGTTGGCATTGTCACGGTGTATCCTGAACAGGTATGCAGCTGTCTGACTTAGTTGTGGCATGATTTCCTCAAATAGCTCATGGGGAATGTGATTTGTGAGGGGCAGGAGCTGCTCCAAGGTTTTTGGAACAGACTCTTGTGGAAGACGAAGCTCTCGAACCAAGATTGCCATGTCCTGTGGGGTGACCATGACCAGATTAAGGTTGTGCAGTCCAGGGGACAGGAAGTACAAGGGGGAAGGCATTTCGTGTGTGGGGGGAGTATTGTTGATGTTGCACAGGCAAGTGGGTGGGACACTCTGGGCATTTAGCAGCCTGTACAAAGCTCCCCTCTGTCCTGGTGGGTGAGTTCGGCTAAGGTCTACCCCTGCTGATCCTCCTCCAGAGGTACTGGGCTGATCAGAATATCTCTCCTGCCTTGGGGGTGGAAAGCTGGGGACAGGGCCTAGCAGTGAATTGGGTCTAGGATGCACTCGGGCGGTTGCTGCATATGGCCGACCTTGGCTGCCTCCCCTGGAGGGTATCGTTGCCACTGGCACATGTGACTGTCTCCATGGCATCTGCGGAAGGGGTGTGTTCCTGAGTCCAAAGGGTCCTTCAGGTGATGGTGGAGTCCTTGGGCCGACTCTTGCTGCAGGCAGATTCTGTGAAGCCGTCATCGCCAGGTGCTGGAACGATGAAGATCCTTCTGTTGCCAACTGGTTTAGCTGCTGGATGGAAGGCGGCTGTGGCGACCAATCATGTCTTGACCATCCCTCCTGTATATCCTCTTCTCCAAACAGTTCTGAGAGTCCAGTCAGACTTGATAGAGGCAGATCAGGCATAGGTCCCTGATCAGGGGAGTCTGGTCTCTCAGCCATACTCCTGTGTCCTAGTAATATACATATACGTTCATTATTACAGCTCCATGTCATTCTTTCAGATATTGTCTATCCTATAATACAAACTCCTTGTTCATCAGCCATCATCATCTCGATAGCTAATCTATTTTGCATTGTCATTAGCGAGGTGGCGTGCAGTTGTTCGGTTAAGGCTCCTACTGCTGCCAATGTCCAGTTCAGGTATCTTTGTTGATTATACCACAAGTAATTAATCCACTGCACCTCCTGGAACCTAGAACGGATTTTTGGAGTAACCCCGAACAGAGCCAATGCCCATCCCCATTTATCCGCATCTTCATCTGCTTTAACTCTGCTACTGTCTATGGCTTCTAACTGTCGGGGTATCCCTTCTGGTATCCCGTTTCTTACTGTGATGTTGTAGTCTGTTTTAAACGTCATTATTCCTCTTTTCTTGCGAAGTTTCTGTGGCATGGGTTGTATTAAATTTGGCATTTCAATTACTGTTATTGCTCCTGTGAGCATCACAGGAGCACAAAGGCCTTTCCAATTCGGGGACAGCGATGACAGGAGTTTCCTTTTTTGTCCGCATATCCAAAGATGTCAGCTAAGGGTACCGTTCCCTTAGCTAAATTTGGAGTAGATACCCATGAAGCATGGGTGAGATTCAGTCCAATTACAGACCCCCCCTGTGGCCGGTACTATTTGTTCACACTGTATGCCTGCTGCTGGCAGGGTGTGACAGACGGTAATGTTCCATGCTGTTTTGGCCGGTTTGTATTCTTGCTGCTTTTGCGTACACTGTATGTGGTGTTTTGGCTGGGTCGTCCCTACCTGCCAATCGCTTATGTATTGTGCTACTAAGCCTTTAGCTATACAGAATGGGTGTATCATCCCTTTCTCTATTTTAATCATAGGTGGAACGGTTCCTTCTGTACTTAGGGGCACTGGACAAAGTTTACTGTCGGCAGCATATTTTTCATCACCTACTGCCATTTTCATAACACATTGTGTATAGCATTCTGCTTGGTCTGAGTTATGTTGGGGACTCCTATAACAGTTGTTGATATCAGGTAGGGGTTTAGCCTGAGGTATCACACCTTTCCGGTGACAGGCTATGCAAGGCTTTTCACTGATCTGCCTAGCCGAAAATTTCAACCATTGGTAAAATAAATTGGTCTTCAACCCTTGTGTGCGGGCTAGGTCTGTACTGGGATCCCATCTCCCTAAGTGACTGCTTGTTCCTAGGCTTCTAATTGTCCTCTTTTTCCTTGGTTTGATTTTTACCCATTTTGTGGCTTCATGTACTGTAACAGTTACGTCTTGCTTGGTTTCCCTGCATCCTCTTTTATCACAAATTACCTCTATGTTGAGTGTTCCCTCCTCTTCACATTTGATGCTAATGGCTTCGCCTAATATGTAATCCCCCAGCTTTCCCTGTATTCCTATGTTCTTGTAGGCTTTTGATTTAATGTATACCAAATTATATGTTTTTCCTGTGTTTAGAATGCCTTGTTTAGCTGCTATTGCGGCCATGGCCACGGCACAGTCCGTTGTATGTTTTGGATGTCTATTTTCTCCCATACTGACCACCAGTAGTATTGTCAATCCCTTGAATAATTCCTTAATCATTGCTCTGATGACTGTTGAGATGTGCTACTAGATGTGCTACTAAGTGAGCCGTCACTAGATGAGCTGTCACTAGGGATGTGTGGTGTATCTGTGCTTTGTCTGGGTTGTACATCCTGCGGTTCTTCTGTCGGTAAATCTACTGAGTTGCTGTCCGAGTCTGATGTCTCCTGTGGCCTGTCTATCTGTCGGTCTGTATTTCTGTCTGTCTGTTGGCCTGCGTCTCCAGTTGTTTCTGAGTCTGCATCTGAGTCTGTCGCTGCTCTATCTGGCAGGGATCCACTACTCTCTGAAGCTGTGCGTCGTCTTTGTTCAATCAGTCTCTGTGAGCGCCTTGGCCAGTGTTCGCCTGGCTGCAGGGAGGAGTGGCCTTCCCTCGGTGCTTCTTCTGGCTGCAGGGAGGCGTGGCCGTCCCTCGGTGCTGCTGTAGGGTCTCTGGCTTCTCCTGCTTCCCCCCTTGGCCCGGCGGCTCTGCCAAGACGAGCTTGCCGAGGCCGCAGGGGCGCTGGGCCACCAACCCTACAGCAGTGGTTTAAATGAAACCAAGTGTCCTTACCGTCTACTTTGACTGCTGTACGTGAGACAAGAATAACTTTAAAAGGACCTTCTCGGCGGGGCCTGTCCCACTTCTTTTTGAACACCTTGACGTAAACCAGATCACCAGGCTGGATGCTCTGATTTTCGAGTGGAATCTCTGCTTCTCTGTCTTCTGTAGCACCTTTGACCTGCAAAAAGATAGTTTTGTGTATTTGGGTTAACTGTCTCAGATAATTATGCCCTTCGTCTTGTAGCTGCTCCAGCGATGGTCCTTCGTAGGGTCCTCTCAGGTATGGAATAGGCATCGGCCGACCTGTAAGAGCTTCAAATGGTGTCAAATGGGTTAGTCGGTTAGTTTGTGAGCGCATTGACAATAAAGCAAGCGGCAACGCATCCAGCCAGGTTAGTTTGCCATTGCTGTCTGCTATGATTTTTGCTAGTTTGTTCTTTAAAATGCCATTAGCCCGTTCCACCGCCCCATTTGATTGGGGGTGATAAACACACCCAAACTTCTGTTTGATACCCAATTGTTTGAATGTTTCTTGTGTAACCTTGGCTACAAAAGCCCTACCGTTGTCAGATGAGATAGTATCTGGAATGCCAAATCTTGGAAAGACGTCTCGGCACAAGAATTTGGCTACCGTTTTATGGTCTTGATTTGCAGAGGCTACTGCCTCAATCCATCGGCTGAATCTGCATATCACTACCAAAACATATCTCATTCGTTTAACTCGGTTTTCAGCTCCCATGTCTATGAAATCCATCATAAGATGTCTGAATGGCCCATCAGGGACCGGAATGTGGGCTAAAGGGGCTGTGAATGATTTTCGGACATTGTACTGTGCACATACCTCACACTCATTCAACAAACGGTCCACTGTAGCTGCCATATATGGTGACCACCAGACAGCTTTTAGTTTGTTCATAATTTGGACTCGCGAACAATGATCGGGTCCGTGGGCCCAAATGATTGCATGTCGTAATAAATTGGTGGGTAACACAAAATGTCCGTGACTACTGCGCCACAGCTTGTCCGCTGGCCCCTGACTGCGTGTCTCAATAGCGCCTCGTTTAACCCACATTCGTTTTTCTTCTCCACTGGCCCTACTTTGAGCCACTATCAGTGCGTCAAGTGAAACCAGTGGGGCACAATCTTGGATGGTTAGCAGGGGAAACATATTTTCTCCTTGTGCTCCTTTGCGCGCTGCGTCATCTGCTAGGTTGTTACCTTGAGCTATGATGTTATTATTCTTTTGATGAGCTGCACATTTAATGATGGCTACCTCAGACGGTAATTGGAGAGCTTGTAACAGTTGGGAAATCGCTTCTCCATGAGTGACAGGGGTGCCATCTGCTCTCAGGAATCCCCTTTGTTTCCAAATGTTGGCATGTACATGACATACGCCATAAGCGTAGGCTGAGTCTGTGTAGATATTAACACGTTGATCTTTAGCTATCTGGCAAGCCATAGTTAAGGCTTTGATTTCTGCCAGTTGGGCTGAACAAGGCTGATCAATTCCTTGGGACTCCAGTAATTCAAAGGTTTCGCCATCCGTGTTTAGTTTAACAATCCCCATACCCGCATGCAATCCCGCGGCATCCCGAAAGCATGAGCCATCCACGAACAGGGTTAGATCTGCATCTATGGCGTGATTATACAAATGTTCTCTGGCTCTCAAAAATTTCTCTGTCTCTGCCACACAGTTATGTGGAGTACCATCTAACGGTGTGGTCAATTTGGTGGCGGGATTCACCGTGTGACAACGTTGTATTGTTATTTCTGGAGCGGACAACACAACTTCATATCCAGTGCATCTCAACTTGTGTTAAGACAAAACGTTGACTGGTTAGCAGGGCATGTAACTGATGCGACGTGTACAACGTTACTGCATGTCCCATGATTATGGATGATGCTTTTTGAAATGCAAAGGCAGCTGCTGCTAGACCCTGATAGCATGGTGGCAATCCTGTTTCAATGTTGTCAAGCTTTGTACTATAATAGGCCAATGGTTGTTTTCCTTCATTTGTTTCCTGCATTAGTACAGCACAAGCATAACCAGCTTTTTCAGTAACATACAAATGGAAAGGTTTCCCATAATCTGGGTTACCTAACGCGGGAGCAGATTGCATGTCTGTTTTTAGGGCCTCAAAAGCTCCCGTTGCCTGATCTGTCCAGACGAGGAGAGCTGCATTGCTTGTTTGCCCCACTGCTCTAATCATGGCACGCAAAGGTGCAGTTTTTATAGCATAATCACAAATCCACGGCCGACTGTACCCTGCCATCCCAAGGAATGAAAGCATCTGTCCCACTGTTTGGGGTTTGGGAGCCTTGACTATAGCCTCCACTTGGCTTGGGGCTATACATCGCGTGGTCCCACACAACTGTCTTCCCAAGTATTCTACTTGTTGTTTGCAGAACTGCAATTTGTCCTTACTTACTTTATGATCTCCATCTGCCAATGCATGCAATACAATTAATGAATCTTTTTCACACTGTTCTTGAGTCTCTGATGCAATAAGGAGATCATCCATATATTGCACCAATGTACTGGGTATATCAAGGTGTTGTAAATCTTCAGCCAGGACTTTGTTAAAGATGGCTGGGGACATGTTCAGTCCCTGAGGTAGCCGTGTATACGTTAGCTGTTGTCCCAGAAATGTGAATGCAAACAAATGTTGTGAGTCTGGGTGCACAGGCACACTGAAATAGGCTGAACACAGATCGATTACTGTGTACCATTTTGCTGCAGCAGGGATGCTTGATAGTATAGTATGCGGATCAGGTACTATAGGTGCATCCATTTCTATTATTGCATTGATAGGACGCAGATCATGTACCAGCCGATACTCTTTGGTATTGTTTTTAGGGATAGGATAGATAGGAGTATTGCATGGGCTTGCAGTTTTTATTAAAACTCCAGCTGCCATTAGTCCCTTAATTACTGGTTTTATGCCTTCAATAGCCTGAGGTTTTAATGGATACTGCCTTTGGTGAGGCAGTTTTGCTCCCGGTTTTACTTTTATTTTTACTGGTAAGGCTGTTTTTACTAGTCCTACATCCGTTTTGCTTTTGGACCACACCACTGGTGGTATTTGCTCTAACAATTTCTCTTGTTGGGCCGATAACACCATCTGTCCCTCTGGTCTAGGATTGAGCTCCACTTTTTGAGCTATAGCCTCATCATTTACTTTTAAATTAATTTGTATAAACTGCTGGTCTTTTGACAGATGTACTTGTGGACTTTCCATGTTTTGCCATTCTTCAACTTCTGAGGCTGTCTTTACCATTGGACCTAGGTCATGGGATTCGTACTTTTCTGAGACTAAAAGGGTCACATGAGGCGTGGCATTTGGCACTTGATACCATTGTTGTTCAGCTGAAGTTAGCTTGACAGAAGCTGCGGCCCCTTGGGGGCCTAAATAAATTTCTGTGGTGGTTATGTGAAACAGCCGTTGATTCATCAATACATCCCAGCAGCATGCATAGTCAGTTTGTTCTTGTTTGGCATCGAACATCAGGGTGACATGTAAAGGTAAACTAGGTGTATATACTGCTTCATAGTGTTGTTCGGCCCAGGGCTTCCATTTTTCCCATTCCAGTTGAAGATTTGAATTTTCTGGTTGTAACTTCAGCCAGTATACCATGGGTTGCACAGGTCGGACCTTGTTTTCCATGTCCATAAGCACCATAATGTTGGCGAGTGCTTCGTCAGGAAAGTGTATTTGCAGTCCTTGATGGGTACACACTATCTGGGTTTGTAGCTTACATAAAATGTCTCTTCCCAGCAAATTCACAGGTGTATTTTGTGAGTATAACAGGGGTGCTTCAATTGTTTTTCCTGCAATCGTTACAGGAAGTGGGCGTGTAAACGGTATTATTTGAGTTTTCCCAGAGAAGCCGATGGTCTTAATTACAGACCCAGAGAGGGGGAGATGAGCGCCCATTTTCCCTATGCAAGAGTATGTTGCCCCTGTATCCACCATGAACGGGAAATCTCTGCTTTGTATATTAACAGTGACGGTTGGCTCTTCCTTAGGTATCATCGAAATAGCCAATGCCACCGTTTCCCCCTCTGTCTTCTCTAGGCCTCCCTATTGCCAATAGGCAGAGGGTCCAACCCAAGGTCGGGCCGGACAATTTCTCATTCGATGTCCAGGTTGTCCACAGCTCCAACACTCATTAGAGGGTTGATCCCCTATTGGGGGTGTTGGTCCCATAGGCGGTCCCGCTTGACTGTTCCTGGGAGCTGAGTTCTGGAATCTGCTTCCAAATGAAGGTTGGCGAGATCCTCTTCGCCACCCTCCTCTTTGACCTTGAAAGTTCCGTGACTCTCCTCTCCACCCATGACTGTAGGTGGGTCCATTTCCGGGTGTGCCAGTGCTATGGTAGTGATAGTGATGCTCCACTGGTGCTGAGACTTCTCCTGTAGGAGTGCTTCCTGCTGCTCCTTGGGGGCTCTGTGTGGCTGTTACCACAGGTGCCTGTATGGTGGCAGCAGTGTTTGCCGTAGGGCCTGTGCTTGCCGACTCAGAAGGAACAGGGGTCATCATTGGTGCCTGGGTCTTTGTTTTTTCTTTCTTGACTTTGGTTAGCTCTCCCAACTGCATCTGCACCAATTTTTTCGTCAGGGATTTTGCTGCATCTTCTTCTTTTTGTTTTTCTTTCTTGTAGATTTCAAGATGGTGACAAATATGCTCAGAGTATAAAGCCCAATTCATTTTGATAGTCCCACGACTCCATCTAGGGCTTTCTGAACCTCATCTGGTAGAGCCTTTTTTACAGTTATTTTAAACAGGATTTCAGTTGCTGGAGAATGGTTCCATGCATTTCCTGTTTCCTCCGCCCATCTCTTCTGGAACCGGTGCAGGAACTTCTTTGGGCACTCTTCAGGTGTCCACTCCTCATCATCCAATTTAGAGGGATCCAAGACCTCAGGGTACTTTCTTCTCAGTCCTTCCCACATGGAGTTTCTATAGCGATTAAAGGGGACTTCATCATGTTGATTTGTGCCCATCATCTGTGTTAGTCCAACCTTTCCTGCTAATTCTTCAGTGTCATGTTTTCCCATGACATGCATTAGCAAGGCTTTTATGTCACCTAAAGACAAGGTTACCCCTGCAGTGCCTTCTTCTAAGGCAGTTATCCATCTCCCAGCTCCTTGGGTGATGTCTGGCAGCCTGTTGGCCAGCCCCACCATGTCTGTCCAGCTCCATGGGGTATACACATGATGACCATTTCTAACCACCAATGGGCATATGAGGTCTTCGTCCTCCTCTTCTTCTGTGCGGACTCCATACTGTCTTCCAGATCGAGTGCGACTGACTGGTTCCAGGCAGTCCATCCAGTCGGTTATATTCTGTTCTAAAGCCGCTATGTCTTTGGCTACACATCGTTGTCTTTGCCTGAGTCGGGCCTCTTTTGCACTCTCAATGCTGATCTCACCAGAAATTTTTCGGGTGGGTGGCTGTATAATGTGATTCCCTTGATTGGGCGTCGATTGTTGTAATATTCTTCTTTCCTCGGCATCCCTATGTCTTTGTATTCTTTCCTTCGCTAGCCGAAGTTGCTCAGCTAGTTCTTCATTATCTCTTCTGGCCAGATCCAGTGTGTCACAGAAGCTCTTGTGCCACTCTTCGGAGCCTCTATAGCCTGTGAAGGTCCAGTCGGCTGACTTATGGTGGGAGGGGACGGTTTTTAGTGGACCTCGATGTGCAGGCGGAGCCTTCAGGTCTCTCTCTTTATCCTCGTCTGCCTCCGTGTCACTGTTATTTGTGGCCCCCCCTGCTGGTCGTGGTGAGCGACCACTTACTTTCGGACTTGGAGACCTTGTATGATCCATTTGACAGACTGAGGACCTGTCTCCTTGTGGCTCTCGAGCTTTTAGTGTCAGTGTGAATTTGCCCTCCACATCCATGCCTTGGTCCTCTTCACGAGTTCCTAATACAAATTGTCCAGCTGTCTTTCCCATATCGTGACGTTTATATGGGGGTGGCTCTGATTCCCAGCTCGGTGCACTGGCTTTAGTCTCTTTGGATCTTTCCTCTGTCATTTTTTCTCTTTTCTGCTGTAGCCTCTGTGCTTCCTGCTTGAACAAGGCCAAAACTTCTTTTTCTTCAGTGCGTTTTTTGTTGTTTTTTACGTTCTTCTGCTGATCTTTAATTTCTTTTTTCTGTATTTCTACCGCAACTGCTTCACACATCACCGGATCAAATGATCCCTCCAAAGGCCATTGCCTGCCCCCATGTGACCTTTTGTGCCACTTTCTCATACATTGGTTGGCCTTAGTGCGTTTTCCTGGATATTTTCTTAGTACTAAGTCTAGCGGGGTACTTTCCCGACCTTGACCTTGAGAGTTACCCATGTAACCCTGACAAACGCTATGTGAGGTGTTTCTATGGTGTTCTGGTAGTCCCTCAGGGGCTGTCCTGATCCAGACCAATAACTTGCTGGCTGTAACACCTGTTTTGTATTTTAAACCCTTAAAAGGATTAAATTTCCAACTGTTATGCCCGTCTTCTTTTTCTTTAACTAAATACGAAAATTTACCTGTTTCCCACCGAACCTTCCTTGGGACCACAGTCAGAGTCAACCTAGGAAACAGTTCTTCACCTGGATCGGCTGGCAGTGTTATTAAATGATTTAATGGTATGCTAAGTTCTTTATTAGGATCAGCACAAAGCAGCTCCAGCCACGGGGTTAAACCCTGATGCCACAGACGTCTTATCAGCAGCTCCCAATTAATTAGAGGGAATTGTTCTTTCTTTTGCTTCAGATTGATTACCTTAGTAATCTGCCATAATTTCTGATTGATCTCTTGTTCGTCCTGCCAATGTTCTGCTCCTACCCTGTCAAAATAGGTCCTTTCCAGCCAAAAATGTGTCCTGATTCCCTGGGTTTCGATGTCTCCGTCAGTCAAGTAATGTTCTGGGAGAATTATTTCATCATCACTTAAGTCTCCCATCAATGACTGTCCCAAGCATTGATCAGTCTGTCAGCTTTTTCACTATAATCTAAGCTTTAACTCTTTTGATTTATAACCATCTTTATTTATTTAATCCTCTTACAACCCTAACACTTCCTAATGTCTTTGCTCCCGACTTTCTATTTTCCTTCTAATTTTTTAACTTTCTGCTTCTCGTCTTTTTCTGCTATGTTTGTTTATTAGTTTTCTCTCTTTGAAATAATATCTACCTTTTCTGTATTTACATAGCACTCTTCTCCTGTCTTTTTCTTCACTGTCTCTGTTTCACACTTTCCTCTCTGCCTGTCATGCCCCTCCCAAGTCCTCCTGTTGGGTCTAAATACCTCCCCCTCGTACTCTTTCACATTAATCTTGTATGTCAGCCAGCTTGCAAGCCCTCACAGCTTTGCTTGCACCTCCCCGCTTACTCTCCACTCTCCCACACACAATTTTCAAAAGCTTTATACACAAAAATTATTAAAAACAACTTTCTATATATCTCTATCTAGACTTCTGCCACTTTTCACTCCGCGGCTTTAAACAACCTTTTTATTCACTTAACACCAATGTGTTCTGTTTAAGCATGTATCTCTTCTTCACGTTAGACAGCTTCTCCGGCGCTGTCAGCAACTTCATATATTACTTTTTTACAAGCCCTCTTTGAGCGTACAATATTTCATTTACTTCTACGCCTTACCGCGCCTCGCGTGCGTATCCTGTGCTTAATATATTATTTTTCACCAGCTCCTTTCTGAGCATACAATATTTCATTTACTTCTACGCCTTACCGCGCCTCGCGTGCGTATCCTGTGCCTTTCTGCACTGTCTTCTACCTTTTTTTTTCTTCACTTACTGAGCTCCTCATGAGCTTAATGTGCCTTTGCACTGAAAATATTCTCTTTTTCTTTTCTTATAAAAAAACTCATATTACTGTGTACTTAATTACTTATTCTTCTCCCACGCCCCACAAGCGTGTATTTGGTGCCTTACTGCACTATTTTCTGCTTCATTAATTCTCATGTATTCTGCACTAACTCTCTATTTATTTTATTATTTTTTATAGTTTTTCTCTTTTCTTAAAAAATGACGTCCTTTATTGAGCTCTTTTACTTACTGTCAGCTGTGCCACTTTGCACTTTCCTCTTTAAATCTCTTTATCATGTACGGTATTTCTACTGCGCCCCCTCAGGCGCTTATCTTGTGCTTCCTCTGCATGTATTCTCTGTTAAACTCTTTTTTTTCACTTATTTCACTTCAGTCTCTGTTAAACTCTTTAAACAACCTTGTATTACCTTGTATCTATTTGTCAGTATACTCCCCTAAATTAACCCCTACAGCGCATGCTATCAGCCGGCACGTTAGTAACGAATTTCAACACCAATTATTCCCCAAGCATCCAGGTTAGTTCTTCACGCACTCTTTCCGCACCAGAGTTCATGAACATTCCTGACCTTTCACTCACACAGACATTCTTTTTCCCGGGAACACACACACCTTCTGAGCATTTTATCTACAAGGCCTGATAATTTTCAATCTTATCTTTTTTTAGTCTCTTATCAATTTTCTTAGTCCAGGTTCTTTTGGGTAAGAGGCAATTAAAAAATATCACCTGTCAACCTGGGCGGAAATCCCGACTCACTCCTCCAGATCGTGCAGAAATTATAAAAGGTTTCTGCTTACCTTTTAGTCGTGATCACTGTTATTTACGGTCTGGAGGGATGAGCTGGACTGCCCCAGGCTGCCGGAATGCCCCTGGACCCTCCTGGCTGGCTCGCCAAGTTCTGTCGCGGCTCGTCTCTAGTCTTCTCAGGATGTCGTCTTTTAGATAACACAAACTAATTGCAAGTGATATGCTAGAAAATGACACAACACTTTAGAATAATTCAGCCTTAAGCAAGATAAAATGCACAGAGTTTTTAAGTTTATTTAAGCCTTCGACACAGAGCTTAGACAAACTGAGTCCTCTAGAGAGACTGAATATGACAACCACGCTCGTCTATTTATTGGAGACCCGCGGGCATCGCTCCTCCTTCAACTTTTTTATTTATTTCATTCCCAAGACATGGTTTTCTATTGGAAGCGTCCTCTAGTGAACCCTAAGCAGGTGTTAGGCCATTATTTCAATGTGACAAACGCTCCCATTAAAACATGAAGGATTTACAACTGATTTTTTTAAAAGACCTTCAGCCACAGGTGCAGCTGGCCTGAGGCCCCCCCCGCACGTGGCCTCAGCCACACGTGCAGCTGGCCTGAGGCCCCTGCACGTGGCCTGCGGGAAAGCACCTAAAAGGCCTTGGAAAGCCCCTGACAGACTGAATGACTAATAAAGCCCTTTTTTTGGGTTGAACACCTGCTAGTTCAACCAGAGGACATATAGTTCGGATCAGGACACTTGATAGTTCATCATAGTTCAAATAAGGACCTAAAAATTCTTCTACAGTATGAAGGGGTCCTTAGCGAAAGAAACAAACTAGAAGAAAGTGCAGCATCAGTCGGCCCTGTGGCGGTAAAGCAGAGAGGAACACTGCAGTAATGTGAACACACCTTTAGACTAGGTGCAGTGGTGGACATGGTACAGTATTAAAAAACCTGCAGTAAGTCAGCTGCAATGAATCTGGTTCATGTTGCAATAACATTCAAGAACCATCTGATTCCAGCAAAGTTATCATGACCAAGATAAGCAAGATTTATTCACACAGAAAAATAATACATAAAGGAAAATATGGAAAGTTTTATCACAGCAAAGAAAATGAGAAACATGAGCAACCAAGAGACAAAAACCTCATAACAATATGAGGGGGGCCCGGTGAGCAGAGCCGCTTGTGACCGGACTGGGGCGCGGCCGGATATGCGGCCGCCCCTCTCCTCCCACGCAACTCATGTTTGTGGAGAACCTGGTGCTAAATCACTTGCAGACGACCTGATTTTTATATATATATATATATATATATATACGAGGGCTGTCAATAAAGTAACAGTCCTTTTTATTTTTTTCAAAAACTATATGGATTTCATTCATATGTTTTTACTTCAGACATGCTTGAACCCTCGTGCGCATGCGTGAGTTTTTCCACGCCTGTCGGTGACGTCATTCGCCTGTGAGCACTCCTTGTGGGAGGAGTCGTCCAGCCCCTCGTCGGAATTCCTTTGTCTGAGAAGTTGCTGAGAGACTGGCGCGTTGTTTGATCAAAATTTTTTCTAAACCTGTGAGACACATCGAAGTGGACACGGTTCGAAAAATTAAGCTGGTTTTCAGTGAAAATTTTAACGGCTGATGAGAGATTTTGAGGTGATACTGTCGCTTTAAGGACTTTTCACGGTGGGAGACGTCGCACAGTGCTCTCAGGCAGCGTCATCAGCCTGTTCAAGCTGAAAACCTCCACATTTCAGGCTCTATTGATCCAGGACGTCGTGAGAGAACAGAGAAGTTTCAGAAGAAGTCGGTTTCAGCATTTTATCCGGATATTCCACTGTTAAAGGAGATTTTTTTTTAATGAAAGACGTGCAGACGGATCCGCGCGTCGGGACGCAGCCGACGCGGTGCGGCGGCACAGGAAAAACACCTCCGTGTTGATAACCATTTGTAAAATCCAGGCGGCTTTTGATGGCTTTCAATGGAGTGAGTATATGAGAAATTGTTTAACAGGCAGGACATGTTCCAACTTGTCCTTAAGGCTTTCAACGGAGGTGTTTTTCCTGTGCCGCCGCACCGCGTCGGCTGCGTCCCGACGCGCGGACCCGTCCGCACGTCTTTCATTAAAAAAAATCTCCTTTAACAGTGGAATATCCGGATAAAATGCTGAAACCGACTTCTTCTGAAACTTCTCTGTTCTCTCACGACGTCCTGGATCAATAGAGCCTGAAATGTGGAGGTTTTCAGCTTGAACAGGCTGATGACGCCGCCTGAGAGCGCTGCGCGACGTCTCCCACCGTGAAAAGTCCTTAAAGCGACAGTATCACCTCAAAATCTCTCATCAGCCGTTAAAATTTTCACTGAAAACCAGCTTAATTTTTCGAACCGTGTCCACTTCGATGTGTCTCACAGGTTTAGAAAAAATTTTGATCAAACAACGCGCCAGTCTCTCAGCAACTTCTCAGACAAAGGAATTCCGACGAGGGGCTGGACGACTCCTCCCACAAGGAGTGCTCACAGGCGAATGACGTCACGGACAGGCGTGGAAAAACTCACGCATGCGCACGAGGGTTCAAGCATGTCTGACGTAAAAACATATGAATGAAATCCATATAGTTTTTGAAAAAAATAAAAAGGACCGTTACTTTATTGACAGCCCTCGTATATATATATATATATATATTTTTTTTTTTTTTTCCAGCAGTGTTATATTTCAACTGCTTATGTCTAAAGTCTATGGAAAAATGACTACATTCAGCACAAACTTTGATTTTATTTTTTTTTAACATCCTAGAAAGTTCTAAAAGTTTCTTGAAATTTCTAGATAATTCTGGAAACTTCTAGAAAATTCTGGACAGTTCTAGCAGTTAAAGAATATTCTAGAAGACTACTCAGTAGTAGTGAAGGCGAATCGAGAATATTCTTGAAAACAGACAAATTTCAAAATATCATTGTCCTGATCACAGAAGCAACGTTTCTGTGGAATAACAGCTATTTTCTATTTATTTAAGGTATAACAGGTTAGGAAAACACACTGTGTACCCAGGAACAAAAATAAAAATCTGTTACATAGTGTTATTGGTTGAGTTAATAGTTGAGTTGGTTGAGTTTTAAAAAGGAATATTTTGCACCATGTGTCATGCTCAGTTGTCAGATTACAGGGTAACGTGTCACATGCCATACAATCCAATGTACGTTTGACATGTACTTTGCAAACCAAGCATTCAACACAGTCAAAACTATTCCATTTCTTAATCCTATTAGCTCAACCAATAATTTGCACCACCTTTTACCAAAATTGGAGCAAGTTTAACTTTTGACTCCTGTACAAACTGAAATTGCCCTTTGTCACCATTCTTGCTGTTTTTACCCCATAACATTCAGTTATAGATAGTCCAAACTATACTTTTTTTGGAATCTTTGTGATCAGACACATAATGTGGTAAAGCTTTCAATATGATTGGAGTATTTTCAAATTTTGACCTCTGTGTAATTCTTCATTGACCCCGACCTGGCCCCCATATTGGATTTTCAAGTGGCCCGCATTTTTTCTCAAACACTGATTTATGAAGAACAATCATGCCAAATCTGATGCTTGTATGACCATTTGAAATAATTTTCTACTTATCTGCTACACTAAAACACTGGAAACACAAAATCAAACAAATGTTTCGGGAATGGATTGTTCTGAAACACTAAAAGAAACAGTTCCACGATGAAATGGAATTATTTACTGACACAAAGTACAATTAAACAATTGCTTCTGCTAATTCACAATGATTCACTATCTCAAAACAACTAATAATTTGTTCAGAATATATTCAGTGTTTTGAAATGCTCAAACAATCCGGTTGTTAAGCGCTGACGTAACGCATCACATGATAAATCTGTTTCCGGGTCCAAAGACCTCCAAGTTTATAATTAAAGTTACGTCTGTTTGATCCTTTTAAGGATTTACAGTTTAAGTTTAGTTTGTGTTTACATGGTGCGCAAACCTCTGTCCCTTCCTTCTCCGCCTCCACCTCCGTTAACCGCATTCGTCTGATTCTATGGTTAGAACACTTAATAAAACTTTTTTTTTTTTTTTACTTTACATATTTTATTATGCACAGGTAAAATATACATGTCTGTTTGTTAATAAAAAATTATTTATTACAATAAACAGGACGTTAAAGTGCAAACTTCACTTTCTCCCCGAACGACATGAACAGGAAGCGATCGCAGCTCACAGCAACTCCCAATGAAAATAACGGAGAAACGACCTGAGTGTCTGACATTTTTACATAAAACAAATGCAGTAACAACGTCTAAAAACCCAGCTAATATATCCAGGAGAGTTTTAGACACAATATACAAAGAGTTTTATGTTGCGTAAGTGCAGCCTGATCAAATCATCTCAGTGCAGTTCTCAATGTTAATGACAGCGCGCCTTTTTTGTTTGGAGCCGGAAGTTGAAAATCACATGAGTGTGTTACGTCACACTTAACAACCGGATTGCTTCAGAAGAATACCGTATTCAATGTTTTGAAATTCTCAAGAAAATGAATAAAGAAATAAATCATTTCACAAAAGTTTAAGTTTAAAGTGCTCAAGACCAAATGAAACAAAATTGTCATAAAATTATTTACAAATGATTGGAAACAAAATGAAACAACTGTTTTAAAAGTAATTCAAAATGAACCACTATCTTAAACCAAAAAACTTGTTGATTCAAAATGTACTCACTGTTTTGAAATGTTAAAAAAAAACTAAATAAAACAATGTCTTGACAAAATGATTTACTGTGTCAATATACTCACTCACTCACTCATCTTCAACCACTTAGTCCAATTAAGGGTCGCGGCACTAAATAAAACTATTTCAGAAAAAGATTTATTGTTAAACTACAATATTAAATCACTGCCTCAGGAAATTATTGCACAGATGTTACTTAAGACACTAAATTCACCCTAAAAATGATTTGCAATCGCTCAACATATAGCTCAGCAATTTAAGAAACAATTCCTTCAGAAAATATTGGCTGTTTGGAATCACTAAAATAACACAAAACAACTTTTTCAGACATGTACAACCTGTTTTGAAATGCTTGGAACATTAAATGCAATTGTGTCAGAAAATGAATCATTTCTGGAATTACGCGGTAAGGATGGGCCATAGCTCTGGTCTAAGGTCAGTCTGCACGCCTTTATCGAGCACTGGTGCCATATTGTACATTATCACAAAATCCTCACACATCGACTTTTGTTTCTGTGTGTGTTTCCTTATGTTGCATTCAGATTGTGGAGATAAATGAGGCTTTTTCATTAATGAACCCCACCCAAGGCCAGCCATGAGTCACTGAGTTTTTACTCTGGGGTGAAGACATTTTGCCCTTTACATCCATCACACGCACACACAGTTGGACGCACAAACACATTTCTGTGCTGTAATTAAATTAATGGAATGTCAGGGGTCATTTTAAATGGAGAATTATTACACTGGAGGATACAGAGTTTTCAAAGTAGTATATGTTTGAAGAGGGGGTTCAGCATGCCGTGTGTGAGAGGGATCAGTGTGATGCATCACTGGCAGCAAGCAACCGCGTGTGTTGGTAATTTGAGAAATTAATGTGTTTATTTCTTTACGGTGAGGTGAGACCGTCTGAGGCACACTCCATGACTGAGCAGAACTGAGCCAATACAGGGATAGAATTCAACCAGTGGGTGATGAGAAATGTCTCGTGGAGCCATGAAGGGCCGCCAGAGACAGAATTGAGAGAAGAGATGATTTCTGTTTATTACTGACAGTGAATAACATGTCTCATTTAACATTGAAATGTCTTATTTAAAAACAAGCCTTCTGTTTTCATCGTTTTGTCCATGAATGGAAAACAAGCCCCCACAACATGACTCTTTGTCCCCCCAAACTGAGCTCATGTACAAGTGAGACATTGTACCTAAATCTGTATCTCCTACATGTTCACCATCATATTTGTTATTGTGGTTACTGTTGCCAGTTTTCCTCAGGTGGAACTTGATTGGATTTGAAACAGCATCAAAAACATTGTGTCTGATTCCCCTCCAAGATCTTACAGTAGAAGGAATAAGCAGCCAAGAACGTTAACCTAATACAGTGAATTATATCACAATCTTGATAAGTAAACATGAGCTCCAGGCTTTTGCAGCAGCTGAATAATAGTGTTCCTTTGTGTGATGGGTGTGTGTGTGTGTGTGAGAGAGAGAGAGAGAGAGAGGAATGTTGTGCTGAGCAGTGGTGATCATATCTGAATCTGAAGGAATTTTCTCTTGGTTTTTCCCTGTCTGCATTATATACAGTATATATATTGTTTATGAAAATGTCCTAAGTGCAGAAAAAAAGTGGTGATCGGTTTTCTTTTGTACAAATTTGATTGTAAATTGGTCAATCTTTTTTTTTTTATACCCGTTTACTCCAATTAAGGGTCACGGTGGGAGCTGGAGCCTATCCCAGCAGGCCTGGACAGTTTCCAATGAACTTAAGTGGGATTCACTTGAAATGGGAGGAAGCCGGAGCACCCGGTTGGAATCCACACAAACACAGGGAAAACATGCAAACTCCACACAGAACAGTCCATGTAGGAACAATCCCATGACCTTCTTGATGTGGGGCAACAGTGCTACCCACTAGGATACCGTGCTACCCAGTACTATAGACATTACTGTGAAAATGATTTAGGCTGTCTGGACTTTATGACCCCCCCAAAAAAGAGGAGTTTGTATTTTTTCAAATCAAAACATTCCTATTGTTGTTGCTGCTGTTGTTACAATTTCCGTAAAATTAAAAAATAAATTAATAAAACATCATCAAGCTCCAAATTCAACTTTTTTGTATTTTTAAATATTTGATTATGTGATTCGCTCATTCACTCTGCCATATTGTTGTGATGAAAAGGGAGCTGAGCCAAAACGTGAAGCTCTCAATCTACTGGTCAATTCGTTCCTACTCTCACCTATGGTCATGAGGGTCGGGTCATGACCGAAAGGACTAGATCGCGGGTACAAATGGCCAAAATGGATTTCCTCAGGAGGGTGGCTGGTGTCTCCCTTAGAGATAAGGGTGAGAAGCTTGGTCATCCGTGAGGAGCTCCTAGCAGAGCCGCTGCTCCTTTGCATTCAAAGGAGCCAGCTGAGGTGGTTTGGGCATCTGGTAAGGATGCCCCCGGGCACCTCCCTAGGGAGGTGCTCCAGGCACATCCATCTGGGAGGAGACCCCGGGGAAGACCCAGCACTAGGTGGAGAGTTCATATCTCCACACTGGCCTAGGAATGCCTCAGTATCCTTCAGTCAGAGGTGGTGAATGTGGCCCGGGAAAGGGAAGTATCGGGTCCCCTGCTGGAGCTGTTGCACCCGTGACCCGATCCTGGACAAGCAGTCGAAGATGTGTGATGATAATAATGATGATGAGTGATTCACTGGGCACTAGCTAGTGACCAAAGACAACAAGGGTGGGATGTCTTTGATACTACGTGTATTCAGAGGATCTTTGGGTACCGCTGGGATGGCTTTACATGAAACGAGAAGTTACTAAGAGAAAGTAAGATGAAGAGTATCACTTGCATTGTGAGGGAGCATCAGCTTCGGCATTTTGACCATGTGGTGCGTTTCTATGTGCATCAGCTAGGATGAAGATGTTGAGGACCCCAGTAACTGATGAAGGCCAAGGGGACACACACATTTCACCTGGCTGCGGCAGATAGATGGTTATTTCACAGGTGTGAAAATGGACTAGTTGTCTGCCTGGGTTGATTTGCCATCCAGGATCCATGGAGGTTCTATGGTGTTGTGGATCTAGCAAAGCGCAGCACCAGTGCATGCTGCCAGACATCACCTAACTGATTATTATTTGATTACATCTGGGGAAGACACAGGACACACAATGAAAAAAGAGAATAGTTGAACCACCTTAAAAAAGTGTTACAGTCAGTAAAACCTGAATGAATTAAGTTGTTTGAACTTAATTTGTAAGTTAGAGTTGATCTAACTTGCTAACTTAAGTTCAAACAACTTAATTCATTCAGGTATTACTGATTGTAACACTTTTTAAGTTGGTTCTTTTTTCAGTGCACTGGGGGGATTATATTTCCTAGCTGGCTTGGGAACGCTTCAGAATCCACCAGGTAGAGTACTTGGCAGAGCGTATGGTAGTGAATGAATGAATGTTGCAATTTTTCATTGTTTTTTGAACATGTATGACATAACTACCTAAACTGCGAGCACTGCACTTTTAGTATGTTTGCACGTTTTGTTTGATATACCCAGCAAACCTGGACTGTCATTATTTTAATATGACAAGCAGACAGCGAAGTTAATTTGTTTTTTTACATCTGTTTTTATGAAGGGGTGTCTGTTCTTGTCTCGATAAAGTCAGTGCGTTGGCGGTGTGCGTCTCATGCTCGCCTGCCCCCTGTGGTTTGACGATGTATATCAGACCGCTGCTTCTTCTGGCTGCCAAAATAAATCAGACATAGAACTGCTATTCTGTCAAAAATGCAAACTGTGAGATACAGTTTCACTTTTGTGAATATACTGTATATACACGTGCATAGTCGCAGGAGTGCAAATATAAACATATTTCTCTTATGGGCATTGCCACAGTTGTCCCTCGTGGCATTCCTCGGCCCACGCTGACCTTTCAGCGTAGAGGTCACAATGCGCTCAGGAGACATTCTCTGCAGCCTGAGCTTCCCTTCACTTGTTGACTTGGTAACATTAATAGGTTTGAACTGAACTTTGTGGAGTCATTTTATGGAAAGGTATTCACCACAGATGGTTTTGGCATGGAGATTTGTCTTCTAATATTTGTATAATTTTGTCTTTATTCCTGGCCTCAGGCCCTCTGAACCAGCACACACAGAAACGTTCTGCTGCTGCCATCAATGTTATTTTACTCAGTTCTTGCACACAGTCAAAGGTGTTACTATCTAAATCCTTTTGAGTGCCTGTCAATCACAAATATATAATTTTTTTTAGAGGAGGGGAGGAAATATGCAGGTATGAGCCATGTTTTTATCCAAAACCAGCATTAACACAAATGCATTCACACGCAGCTCTAAGGCTCAATCAAGTAAGCTGATCCTCGTCATCTGGTTCTGGTTTGAATAGAACCGGCTTCGGGGCAGATTTGATCTACATCCTCCCCGTGGTGTTTCTGTTTTTCTATGACCTGTATGACTCAGACATGTTCTGCTGCTTCAACTATAGAATACACACAGACTCAGAACAAAGAGATACTTCCTGAACACTCATCTCATTTGACCGTGAGTCCAATATGTTAAACATTTCCTGCATAATGCAATGAAAAGATTCAATTGTAACTGATTAGATTAGTCAGACGGGTGTCCTTCTCCTGAGAGGGAATCACAGTAGAACTGAACCTGAACTGCATTGTATTACATTTTGGGGTTTTAGTTTGCTTTTAAAAAAATTATGCCTGCAGACATCAAATGAATTGACTGTTTTTTTTTTTTTATTCCACGTCTTTATATTTACATGAAATGATGGAAAGTTTCCCTTATTTCTGTAGAGTGAAAATCTTCAGTTCAGCAGGTCTCATCAGGGCAGTGATATGACGTGGTGAGGCAGCATGTCAAAATAGTTGAATTTGCACTTTGCTGCCATTTATGCATGCTTCGGCTGCATTGATTTTTGTAATACACTTAGCAATTGGGACAAGATGCTGGGGAAGATGACTGGAGCAATAGTCTTCCCCAACATGTCTTGGTCAACCAAGGAAAAGACATTTTGCTTGGAGGCCTGTTTTGCCAACAAATCATACCATTTGGAGCGCATTTTGGAAAGAACATGACTTTTATGAAAAGTTTATGAAAAGTATGTATGTAACTATGAAAAGTATGAAAAGATAACTATGTAATATGTATGTAAGTATGAAAAGTATGAAAAGATAACTGAAACTTTGGGGAATGATCATACACAGACTGAAGTTTAAATCCAGCTAATTTCAAGGAATTTGCTGGACCTTTGTAGGATCTATGGCAATTTTTACAGATTCTGTTTTTTTGGGGGGGGGGGGGGGTACCCTGTGTGTGTGTGTGTGTGTGTGTGTGTGTGTGTGTGTGTGTGTGTGTGTGTGTGTGTGTGTGTGTGTGTGTGTGTGTGTGTACATATGCAGAGTTCAGGTGCAAAACCCAGTAAGTCTTTTTTTTTTTTTTTTTTTTTTTAAATGGAGAAAAATGCATTTGAAAATGGAGATTTAAAGGAAACCCTATGCGGAAATGCACAGACTTCCATCAATAAAATGTTAACAGTTTGTTCACATTCTTTCAAATTTTGCACACTGATGGTCCCCTTGACAGCCAAGTACATGTTGGTGTCAACTAAATATTTATGGTTTTGGAGATACTGGGTTTTGCATCTGAACTCTTCATTTATATAGTGATAATGTCAGCAGAACATGCACAAGTTTGTATTTGTAAGAAATAAAAAAAAATAAGATGCATGTCGCTTTTAATAATTCCACTGTAAAGGTGGTTAGTCACTGTATTTATTTTGTTTTGTTCAATAGGAAGTTATAGTTTTTATGTAAATTAGAAATGTTTAAAATAAATTTCAGTGGAGTTTGGAAGCAAAAGACGTGTACATGTGCATCAAGGGAGGGGGGTGGCATCTCGTAAATGTTCTTTTCTTAAACAAAGGGGAGAAGCCTGTAGAAAAGGTTTGGAAACTACTGTGTTAGTGCAAGACTGATTTATACACTATCGCTGTGAAAGATAGTGCTAATGCTAACTATTCAGATCACTAGGTCATTAGCAGATGATATAAGACACCTGTAACAAAGTCCAGAAGACCACGTCAAATTCTGAAAGAATGGTTTACAGAATTTTGGTGGAAAATGACTCTTCTTAAATTCTAAGTTAAACCTCAATGGTGGACCCTTCCAGCAGTGCGGGCTGACTGTGATTCACACAGCTTGGGTAAGCTGGTGTCTCAAATCTATATTCTACGCATCAAGATCTCATCAAGAGGTGGACCGGATCGGGCAGGTTGTAAGCATGGTTTGTGGCATTCTGATGAGTTGAGCTGTTTTATGTTCAGGTATTGATACAATAAGTTATTTTGCATGAACCCAGATCCAGAGCTTAATGTTACATGCACATGAGACTTTTATAAGTCAAGTTTAAAAACCCAACACACGCTTAAGGTGAGTTCATAAAAATAACATCAATATGTATTAATACAAGTTGAGAAACAACTGTGAAGATTTAAATTAGTTGCTGGGTGATTCTTTAACTACGGGCACTATTGGCCTTGTAAATGTAATTTCCACCACACCATTGCCTTACAATGTAAAGCGCCTTGGGGCAACTGTTTGTTGTGATTTGGTGCTATATACATGTGCTCTGATGTCACTGTTTATCGCCATAGAAACTACCCAAACAATCTTTCATACAAACTGTTTAAAGGGACATTACATGTTGTGGTGGAAATTACGGCAATAGTGTGGGACAACTACATTTTGTTTAAAAAAATCACAACTGTTATGAGTCGGACGCAGCCCGGAGAACCGACCAGCGTTTGAAGGACCCAGTATAAAATAAGCAGAGCATGGTACAAAGGATAACAGAGTTTAATAAACATAACAGTGATGTGATAAATCTACAAACAAATAAGTGCGCGGTCTGCGAGGTGGTAATTGTGGTGTGCTCCCAGCAGCACTAACGGTCCAGAGCCAGAACCAGTTCGGACCCAAGGACCCTGCCGACACCCCCCAGGTGGCCGCGACAAACCGAGTCTGTGAATGAAGAAATCATCATGTGAGTCCACACTCTACACACAGAGAGACCGCTCAAAGGTGTACAAACAGCAAACACTTCCTGGCTTAGTTACTAATCAGCTTCCCACCCTGCAGGCATGGAACACTCTGTTCACAAACTCACTGCTGTGGAAGCTGATTAAAATGACTAACATAACAGCTCAATATAATAAGGTGTGAGGGACACCACATTTACTGACTGTACAAATGTTAGTCACCAAAACCTCACGTACCTCAGGAAGTGTGCTGACGAGCGTGAGACCTCACCCTCTCCTCTTTCACAGACCATGCATCAAACCTGGACGTTCTCTGCATCCACTGATGATGAGATGGCTCTCAAGACGACAATCTCACCCGTCTGGTCACAAGGTCGAGTCTCTGGCAAACACACACTGTGCACTCCAGACTTAAATGCCACCATGTTCCAATCCGTGTAGATGCACCACAGCTGTGAGTCCTGACGAGCTGCACGTGATCAGCCTCAGGTGATCAGGGTGAGGTCCTGATAAACTCAGCTACACAGCCACTCAGTCCCAAATGCGCACCACCTGGGAGGAAAACCAAAAGACAGAAACAGAAGACAAACAAAAGCCAGCCAGGCACGCCAGCCACAACAACAACAGTTGTATGACATTGAATACCCCAATTATGTTTTGATTATTTTACTGATATTTCATTCAGAGATATTTTAAAACATTAGAAAAAACGTTTCTTTACCATTCAGTTTTATCATTGAAGATCAAAAGTCTGGGTGTGGGACAAGCACAAAACGGCAATATTTGCATATAATGATGCTGAAAAAAGGTGAAAAAGTCATCATAGACTACTAGAACAAATTTCTTAACACACTTTCATTGTAAAGATAACCATAAAAGTGTGAAATTTCCCCTTTTTTCTGTTTTTCATACAATATGATCAAAGGACATAATAAGTGCCCATAGTCTAAGAATCACCCTGCTACAACATTTCAGTGAAAGCAGATACACTAAAAAAAAATTACTCATTGGATGAACTCAATTCAATTATGTGTATGATTTCCAGCTAATAAATATATCTAGCCCCAACTCAAATAAAGCACATCCATGCAGCATAATTGAATTTAATTTAGTTGGGACTACATGTATTTATTACATGGAAATCCAACCCAAGGAATCAGTTTTTTGAGTGTATTTTTGTGATACTCAATATGAACAAGCCCGTTTTCAAAATAATCACCATCCACAATGTTATAGAAAACAAAGCATGAAACTGAAGTCCAACTCCAACATTTGTATTTGTGTATCCAGGAGTAAGAAAAAGAATGGCATCTCTGTGAAGTTGCTTCACATTTGAACTTTGACCTCCACAGTGTATTTGGATGACCTGAGTGATGTGCTTTTCCTGTCTAGACAGCTCCAGCAGTAAGTTATGATCAGTAGGGTTCTTGGATAAGGTGGCACCCCTAAGGCTAAAGAAGAGAAGATGAATATGTGGCCGTGCTTCACCACATTAGATGACATACAGATGTGGTGGTGAGCAGCTGCTGTTACTAGTCAGTGTCAAGTGGAAGCAAAGATGTCAAAATAAACAAACAGAAAAGCAATGACTCAAGTGTACTTGAACAGCAAATGCACATTTCTGCAATAAATTCCATAAATGTTATCCTAATTTGTTGAGCCTTTTGGAAATAGTGTTTTTGCTCCTTGTCAACTCCACGAAAATAACTCCAACTCATCATTTATTCATGGCTTCTTTGCAGAGCTGGGATGTAATTGGGCCAGTCGACCCATTTTGGGCCCATTGTTCAAGAACTCTGGGTCCCTCTGAGGGGGGCCTCGGGTTCAATTCTCAGCTGTATTCTATGCTCCATTCACAGCGTTATTTCTGTTTTGAAGCATCTGTCAAAAAGAGAAATACTGAGAGTTGAAACAACCATACAAGAACATAAAACACATGACAAGTAGCCAGAGGAGGAAAAATAAAAAAACAAAACAAAAAAAAAAACAAAACAAAATCCCAAACCACATATTCACAAAAGGATGGAAATGAAGAAAAATGTTTGGGTCTGTTTTGTGTAATGAGATCCCGACAGCTCTGTTTGTCTCCCTGCACCTGGGTGGGGGTGGGCGTAGGCCCGAAAGGCAGATGTTGAGTGAGTTATTGCCTTTGTTCTACAGTGTGTGTGTGTGTGCGTGTCTTTCTATGTCCATAGTGTTGTGTAATTTGTTTGTTCTCATTAACTATCCATTGTGAGTGAGGACGACACAAACACAGGCAGCCAAAACAGAGACACAGCAGCTCAACACACTGATGTCCAAGCCGAGGAGGAATAGATCTTTCAAATCTCCCTACCGCATTGTCATCTATGAATCACCATAGGGACCACACTATTATTATTACAGTGTTGTTAGCAATAGTGTTAAAAATACATCCAATTCATGTTAAACTAGACTGGACACATGTAGTAATGAACAAGACCAAATAGAGATTTGTAACATATGCCAGTCCTGATGCAGATCACCTACAAGTTTCACTGGGGTCTTCCATGATCTAATATCTATCTGTGGTGCAAATTTGGATAGACTTTGTGAAGTAGTTTTGAATTAAGCCTTCAAAGCCTATATAAAGGAAAATCTTGAGCCAGAATCCGGATCTGGATCCAAATCACCTCCAAAATTTAGTGGAATCTCCCATGCCCTAATATCTATCTGTGGTGCAAATTTGGTGAGAATCCATGAAGTCGTTTTGAAGTAATCCTTCAAAGCCTATATGAAGGGAAAACTTGATCCAGAATCACAATCCGGATCCAGATCCAAATCACCTGCAAAATTGAGTGGAGCCTTCCATGCCCTAATATCTATCTGTTGTGCAAATTTGGTGAGAATCTATGAAGTAGTTTTGACGTAATCCTTCAAAGCAAATATAAAGTGAAATCTTGATCCAGAATCTGGATTCTGGTTTGGATCACTGCTAAAATTCAGTGGAGTCTTCCATGGCTTAATAGCTATCTGTCATACAAATTTGGTGAGAATCAGTGAAGCAGTTCTGAAGTAAGCCTTCAAAGCCTATATAAAGTGAAATCTTGATCCAGAATCCAAATCCATATCTGGATACAGATCACCTCCAAAATTCAGCAGCACCTTCCATGCCGAAATATCTATCCATGGTGAAAATGTGGTGAGAATCCATGAAGTAGTTCTGATGTAATCCTCAAAGCCTACATAAAGTGAAACTTGATCTAGAATCTGGATCTGGATCATCTCCAAAATTTAATGCCCTAATATATATCTGTCGAAAATTTCGTTAAAATCCGTGCAGTAGTTTTCATGTAATCCTGCTAACAGTAATCCTTCAAAGCCTATATAAAGTGAAACTTGATCGAGAATCCAGATCCAGATCGCCTCCAAAATTTAATGGAGTCTTCCATGGTCTAATATCTATCTGTGGTGAAAATTTCGTCAAAATCCATGCAGTAGTTTTGATGTAATCTTGATAACAGACAGACAGTCAATAAATAAACACTGATGATTTTATGACATCCTTGTCAGACGTAATAATAAATACATACCTTGCAACGCAACCACATCCCACTGATTTTCCTTCTCCTGAAGTAGCACGTAGCAGCCACAGAGAATATCATCCTGCTGTGTGACACTGCTCTGGGCTTCACACAGCTTCTTAAGTTACAATATTTCCAAGTTCCATGAGTTCCACATGATGGTCATTAAACATCTAATTGTCACCATCAAATTTGTGTTTCTTGATTCTTTCATTTGTCCAGTCACACTCAATAAGCAGCTAAGGATAGCTTAGTCATTCACAGAGGCAGAGTGAATGGAAGGAGACCAGACGGTTGTTCTGATAATCACTATAAATAAATGTCAATAGTTTCTGTGCAGCTTCATCATTTCTTCAAGTTTACTGAACCAAAACTGAGTGGTACATGATGCTGTGCCACTGGGCTATGACCATCAGAAGGTAGTTGGAGGGTAGAATTTGCGACCATGAACACGAATAAGCGACAAATCGCAGTTAGTATCTCACTGAATTGGTACTAATGAAGACACATTAGCGCATGTCACTCAAATGTCAGCTGATTATCACACAAACACGCGGCGAAGATGTCTGCATACATATCATGTGAGTGCTGCTTGAATGCAGCACAGCATTCTCGCAAATGTTGAGCGCAGCCTTTGCACATGCAAGGATCTGCTGATTTGTGTGAGAATACCGTGTAGCATTCTCACGGATGCCTAACGTCACTTGCGGCTGAAATTATGGCACATTTGTACAGAAAGTGCTCAGATGGTATTATCCTGCTATTATGTGAATAGATGCTGTGGAAATTCCTCCAACTATACCCAGTAAGGAACAGAGTTGTAAATAATAACTAAATTAAATAAATATTCTCATTTTTGTCTCCAATCACTCACAGTGTAGTTTGATCTGTTGTCAACCCCTCATCAATTTTGACCTAATCTGTACCACTTAAGGAGACTAAACGACATTTACAATCCAGCCTCAGTGTACCATGGCCTACCCAAAAATGTATGATAACCATCCCAGGGTGGTAGTTATAGCCAGGTAGGGGTCAATGAAGGGTTACACACAGGTTAAAATTTAAAAATGCTCTCATCGTGTGGAAAAAATATACCACATTATCATAAAAATTCCAAAAAGGTATAGTTTGGACTATCTATGATTGAATGTTCTTGAGTTATGGGGTAAAAATAGAAAAAATTGTGACAAGGTCAGTTTCAACTTGTCAAAAGTTAAAGTTGCTCCAATTTCAGTAAAAAAAAAAAAAAAAAAGATGAAAAATGAATGGTTGAAATAAAAGGATTAATAAATGGAATAGTTTTGAGCATGCTGAATGGTTGGTCTCCAAAGTAAAGGTCAAATAAGGTCAACTTCCATTGGATTCTATGACATGTGACATATGTTACCCTGTAACGTGATAGCTAAGTATGACACATGGTGTAAACTATACATTTTTCAAATCCTATTAACTCAACCAATAAGTTGCATCACTTCTTGCCAAAATTGGAGCACCTTTAACTTTTAGTCCTTGTACAAACTGAAACTGACCTTTGCCACCATTTTTGATGTTTTTGCCCTATAACTCCATAGAATTCTTAAGACTTAACAGTATTCCCTGAAAACTCCCTTCTGTCTGATCATTTCTTAATAACATTTACATTTACTCTGATGGACAACCCAGCAGTGGGGAATAAGTTTCATTACACTAGAAGTCTTTCAGAAAGCGCTGTAACTAGGTTTAAGGATGTTTCCTTCTTTATGTTCTCTAATGCCATATACCAACACAGTGCAGAGTAGCTACCTAAACTCTGTAAGTGAGATAGAGTATCTCGTCAATAGTTTTACATCCTCATTGAAGACAACTTTGGATGCTGTAGCTCCTCTGAAAAAGAGAGTGCCTGACTCCGTGGTATAACTCACAAACTCTCAGCTTAAAGCAGATAACCCGTAAGTTGGAGAGGAAATGGCGTCTCACTAATTTAGAAGATCTTCACTTAGCCTGGAAAAAGAGTCTGTTGCTCTATAAAAAAAAAGCCCTCCGTGAAGCTAGGACATCTTACTACTCATCACTAATTGAAGAAAATAAGAACAACCCCAGGTTTCTTTTCAGCACTGTAGCCAGGCTGACAAAGAGTCAGAGCTCTATTGAGCCGAGTATTCCTTTAAGTTTAACCAGTAATGACTTCATGACTTTCTTTGCTAATAAAATTTTAACTATTAGAGAAAAAATTACTCATAACCATCCCAAAGATGTATCGTTATCTTTGGCTGCTTTCAGTGATGCCGGTATTTGGTTAGACTCTTTCTCTCAGATTGTTCTGTCTGAGTTATTTTCATTAGTTACGTCATCCAAACCATCAACATGTCTATTAGACCCCATTCCTACCAGGCTGCTCAAGGAAGGCCTACCATTATTTAATGCTTCGATCTTAAATATGATCAAGCTATCTTTATTAGTTGGCTATGTACCACAGGCTTTTAAGGTGGCAGTAATTAAACCATTACTTAAAAAGCCATCACTTGACCCAGCTATCTTAGCTAATTATAGGCCAATCTCCAACCTTCCTTTTCTCTCAAAAAATTCTTGAAAGGGTAGTTGTAAAACAGCTAACTGATCATCTGCAGAGGAATGGTCTATTTGAAGAGTTTCAGTCAGGTTTTAGAATTCAATTTAGAAGGTTACAAATGATCTTCTTATGGCCTCAGACAGTGGACTCATCTCTGTGCTTGTTCTGTTAGACCTCAGTGCTGCTTTTGATACTGTTGACCATAAGATTTTATTACAGAGATTAGAGCATGCCATAGGTATTAAAGGCACTGCACTGCAGTGGTTTGAATCATATTTATCTAATAGATTACAATTTGTTCATGTAAATGGGGAATCTTCTTCACAGACTAAGGTTAATTATGGAGTTCCACAAGGTTCTGTGCTAGGACCAATTTTATTCACTTTATACATGCTTCCCTTAGGCAGTATTATTAGACGGCATTGCTTAAATTTTCATTGTTACGCAGATGATACCCAGCTTTATCTATCCATGAAGCCAGAGGACACACACCAATTAGCTAAACTGCAGGATTGTCTTACAGACATAAGGACATGGATGACCTCTAATTTCCTGCTTTTAAACTCAGATAAAACTGAAGTTATTGTACTTGGCCCCACAAATCTTAGAAACATGGTGTCTAACCAGATCCTTACTCTGGATGGCATTACCCTGACCTCTAGTAATACTGTGAGAAATCTTGGAGTCATTTTTGATCAGGATATGTCATTCAAAGTGCATATTAAACAAATATGTAAGACTGCTTTTTTGCATTTACGCAATATCTCTAAAATTAGAAAGGTCTTGTCTCAGAGTGATGCTGAAAAACTAATTCATGCATTTATTTCCTCTAGTCTGGACTATTGTAATTCATTATTATCAGGTTGTCCTAAAAGTTCCCTGAAAAGCCTTCAGTTAATTCAAAATGCTGCAGCTAGAGTACTGACGGGGACTAGAAGGAGAGAGCATATCTCACCCATATTGGCCTCTCTTCATTGGCTTCCTGTTAATTCTAGATAGAATTTAAAATTCTTCTTCTTACTTATAAGGTTTTGAATAATCAGGTCCCTTCTTATCTTAGGGACCTCATAGTACCATATCACCCCAATAGAGCGCTTCGCTCTCAGACTGCAGGCTTACTTGTAGTTCCTAGGGTTTGTAAGAGTAGAATGGGAGGCAGAGCCTTCAGCTTTCAGGCTCCTCTCCTGTGGAACCAGCTCCCAATTCGGATCAGGGAGACAGACACCCTCTCTACATTTAAGATTAGGCTTAAAACTTTCCTTTTTGCTAAAGCTTATAGTTAGGGCTGGATCAGGTGACCCTGAACCATCCCTTAGTTATGCTGCTATAGACTTAGACTGCTGGGGGGTTCCCATAATGCACTGAGTGTTTCTTTCTCTTTTTGCTCTGTATGCACCACTCTGCATTTAATCATTAGTGATTGATCTCTGCTCCCCTCCACATGTCTTTTTCCTGGTTCTCTCCCTCAGCCCCAACCAGTCCCAGCAGTAGACTGCCCCTCCCTGAGCCTGGTTCTGCTGGAGGTTTCTTCCTGTTAAAAGGGAGTTTTTCCTTCCCACTGTCACCAAGTGCTTGCTCACAGGGGGTTGTTTTGACCATTGGGGTTTTTACGTAATTATTGTATGGCCTTGCCTTACAATATAAAGCGCCTTGGGGCAACTGTTTGTTGTGATTTGGTGCTATATAAATAAACTGATTGAAATTGATTGATTGAATTCAGTCATAGATAGTCCAAACTATACATTTTTGGAATTGTTATGATCAGCTAAATAATGTGGTATATTGTTTTCCTCATGGTTGGAGCATTTTTAAATTTTGACCTCTGTGTAACCCTTCATTGACCCCTACCTGGCTATAACTACCACCCTGGTAACCCTCTAAGTGTTGTTTCATCACCTTAAGTGGTACAGAAAATCTGCTTGGCCCATGGACTAGGTGGCACAGTGGCATAGTTGATAGCACTATATGGGGCCTTGCAATAGACTGGCATCCTGTCCAGGGTGTATATTGCCTCTCGCCTGATGACTGCTGGGATAGGCTCCAGCCCCCATGTGACCCTTAATTGGAGTAAGCAGGTTTTGAAAATGAATGAATGAATGATTTTTATTAGGTCCTCACAAGAAGACACCTTCAAGTCTGGCAGGAGAGTTCCCAACAGGATATGAGATACAGAAACACAACCTGAATGCATGGGTGTACACACACACACACACACAGCGTACCTCTACTTCATGCAGGATATGAAACTAACGGTAAGCTGAAGATGAAACAGATTTCAAAAATAAATATACTGTAGATATTGCTTTTGTTACACATTTTTAAATCTGTGTGTATGCACGTGCAAGTGCGCATGTGTTTAGCTCTGTCTGGGGTCTTTGGTTGTCTGATGCTCAACAGTGAGTATCAGAACTTGTTTGCTTTTGATTGCAGTATCACTAAATGAAATGAACGTACGTCAACACAGGTTTGTTAAAGGTCACTAATAAGCATGTGCAGAGGCTCAGTGCTGAGTGTGTGGATGCCTGTCTAACTCTGCTGTGACCACTGGTGTTTTCAAGCTATGAAGTGTAGTATGAATCTTTAAAACAAGAGTGCCTGTCTACACATAAGATTGTGGCATTGTGTCTGGTCTTTTTTGAATTCTGGACTCAATAAAGCATGTTGAACTGACCCAAAGTGCTCTTGTCAAATGAGTTCTGGGTGCAATCTAAGGCAAAACAACTCAATTTAGTGTCAATGTACACTCACAGACCACTTTATTAGGTACACCTTGCTAGTACCAGGTTGGACCCCTTTTTGCCTTCAGAACTACCGTAATTCTTCATGGCATCGATTCAACAAGGTGTTGGAAACATTCCTCTGAGATGTTGGTCCATATTGACATAATGACATCACACAGCTGCCCATTTAACTGGTCTGCCCATTCTATTCTGATGTCTGACATAAACAAGCCATTTTCGTCCACACAACTACAGCTCACAGGATATCTTCTCTTTATCAGTTCATTCTCTGTAAACCCTTGAGATTGTTGTGTGTGAAAATCCCAGTAGATCAGCAGTTTCTAAAATACTCAGACCAAAACGTTTGGCACCAACAGCCATGCCATGTTCAAAGTCACATAAATCCTCTTTCTTCCCCAGTTTGATGTTCGGTTTGAACTTCAGTAAGTCGTCTTCACCACGTCTAGATGCCTACATGCATTGAGTTGCTGCCGTGTGATTGGCTGACTAGCTATTTGTGTTAACAAGCAATTCAACAGGTGTATCTAATAACGTGGCTGGTTTAATTTAATTTAATAAAAACAAGAAATAGGACTAATAAGGAAGAATATGAATAAATAATAAGGAATAGTTTGTTCCATATGGCTATCAAGTAACATGGGAACATATGTATGCCATCGGTCATCAGATCAACAGAAGCTGACCTCGTTTACATTTCAGCACTGCCTCTTTTTTTTAACCCTATTAGCTCAGCCAATAACTTGCATCCTTTTTTGTCAAAATTTAAATAACTTTAATTGTTGATGCCTGTACAACTTTACCTTTGTCACCATTATTGCTGTGTTACATACATTTGGGAGAATTTGTCATAATAGTCTATTACTACGAGCTCCTACAAAACACTAATTTTCTTCTCATCAACTATAGTAAAGTAATTCAGGTTTTCCTGCATAGCTGTCAACAACAGAGACAGGATTCCCCTGCACAAAGTAATTTGCTAAAGGCAGAGCCCAAGCAGTAACCAACACAGGTTAATATCCACCAACCTATATTTACCTATATTTTTATGGAGGCCATGGTACCCTGAAGGTGGATTGTAAGTATTCTGCCACTTTAGGACGTACAGATGAGGATAAAAGGTAAAGGTAAAAAATGCACAGAGATTCAAGTCACTTTTTTTTATAACTTTGTTAATACCAAAAGTGATGACTGAATGTCTTTAGTACTACGTAGATCGCATCGGGGGATCGTTGGGTACTGCTGAATTGCGTCAAACAAGTGGGTACTAAGGGAGACACAGATGTTCTGGCCATGTGTTGCTTTTCTATGTGCATGATCTAGTACGCAGTTGCCTCTGTGATGAGGAGTGAGGCTACTCGAGTGGACGCCCATATTTGACCTAGCTGCGGTAAACAAGATGGTTATGTTTGAGAGGGGAAGCTAGGCCAGTGGTCTGTCTGGGTGGTTGCCATCCAGGATTGGGGCTGTTCCACTGTGTGATGGGCGTGGCGTGGGCTCACAGACTTGTCTTTATATTGTACTGCTCAGTATTGAAACCTCCAATAAAATACATCTTGACTTCTATCTGTGGCTTAAAAACAAGACAGATTTGAACCAAACCCATTCTCCACGCCCCATGACCCCTCCATCACCCTGAATGTTCAAACCAACTTCCTGTGGTGTGGAAAGAATGAATGACAGAAATTCAGCCAAAAAAAAAAAAAGAAAAAAAAAGTGAATATTTCCAAGGAAGTGGCGCTTCATGCATGTCCATGCTCACTTGTAAACAAAGGGACCAGTGTGTACGGGGTGATGACCACAGAGCACTTCAGGCTTTGATCATATATAAAATAAAAGACAACCAGGCATGTAAGAGTTGTGAAGGGACCGAGAGGTGGATACCAAAACAGAGCGATGAAGAGAGGGATAACACACAGAAAGAGAGGCACAGGGGCCAAAATAAGCAGGACCACAAGTGGATTCGAACTGTGTGTGTCTGTGCGCTCTGCACCGTTCCCTTTCATGTGTGCATGCACGGTAGTAAAAAACATGTTTTGAATTATGTTCAAACATGCTCGACATGTGAGCGTGTTTAGATAAGCACACACAGTGTTCCACAAATACACAGAGACACAGAAAGAACCCCGATACACCACAAATAAGGTCCCAGTGAAGGACCTTCTGGACATTCTGACTGTCTCACTGTAGGTTTATTGACTGGCAAACTCTGCTCTGAATTATTTCTTTTTTCATACTATTGCAACCTAAGTCAGTAATTTGTGCATCACCAGACATCTATTGTGTTTCCTGGGTCAATTAGCTGACACCGCTGGAAAAACAACTTCTCCCACAGAATAGCCCCAGTTCTTCAGTTTTTACTTCTGCCAAGTGGGATATGTATGTTTTCACTGGCAGACTGTCCAGGGTGTACCCCGCGTGTCACCCAGTGATCACTGCGATAGGCTCCAGCTACCCCATGACACTTAATATGAATAAGTTGGTTCATCAATTGGATGTTTGTCAGCATAATATCATCAAAGGTTTCAAGGGATTGCACTGTAACTTTGCAATAGTACCTACTGGCATGAAGATTCTAGGGGTGATGGCAGACTGGTAGAGTAAATATTATGGTATCAATAATTTGGTGGTCACCTTGTTTAGGATAGAAATGGCAAATTTGACCTGTCCTGGTAAATTTAAGGACCAACCTACATATGTTTGCCAATTCTGTTGGAAATCAGAGTGAAAAATGTCAGTTTGACTTTTTGGTCACAATACCTTGACATTTGTCAAAAACAAACTCTGTAAAGGCAATTCTGAGATCTACCTACCACGTTTGATGCAAATCAGACAACTGGGCCCGTATGCACAAAGCAGCCTAGGGCTAAAAGTAGCTCCTAGTGACATCATTGTAAAAAAAATCATAACATGATACACTTTTCACTTATGGTGACAACATGGTGTCACTTAAGTCACTAAACCAACTGAACTACAAAAACACAATAATAATGCTAACAACACTGTTAAACTAACATGAACCATAATAACAACATTTAAAACCCCAAAACCCAGAAATCCATAATGCATTGCAGCACAAGAATTTACAGGTTTACCGACTGGCCTGGTGATCACTCCAGATTAATTATGCTGAGTATCATCATCATGACATTAAATTATTTTCACGATTATGCATTTCTTAATGCAGTTACATGATCGGTTGATTTTACTGTTCATTCATATGTAGGAGCGCAGCGTGCATTTATTTTTTATTTCCCCTTCCCTTTCTGGGTCAACCAATCACAGCTCTTACAGGACCACATCATACCCCACCTCCTCACTAAGATAGGAGTTTCTGTCAATTCCTTGCCCAGAGTTGCTCTCAAACACCTCTTGGGTCTCTCTTAGGCTGGGAGTTCTTGCCAGGATAGTTTATGCTACGTTAGGAGCTCTTTGAGAAGACTTTGAGATGCATCGAGCACACGGGCCCTGATCTTTAAGGAATAGGATGAAAAATGTGCAGTAGAAAAACACTCAAATTACAGTATGATTTTGTGCCTCAGTCAGTCCTTGGGGAGAGGATAGTGTTGTAATACCTGATGCTCAGGCCAGGCCTGAAGATGCAATGAGGCCCATTGTTGTTGTTTTGGTTTTTTCCCCAGTACTTTACCTTTGGTCTTGGTTGCTTTTGGGGTTCAAAGCCTTTGTCATCTCATGAAAATTCAAGGAGATTTCCAGGCATATACTTTTATAATATACGTACATGTTCTGGATAAGCTCATCAAAAAATGTAATTTGTATGTGTGCTTAAAGTGTGAATCACTAGTAAATAAAATGTCAAATGAGCTGACTATTCTAAATAAATAAAAAGAAAAAATGAAAATATAGATTTATTGCAATTTTGTTTTGGCACCATATACCCTCAGAAATTAAGTCACAAACATGGGGAAATTAGCCTGATTTCACTTGCTGCTGATAAATGCTCAGAAATATGAAGCTGTGAGGAATGTGAACTTGATGGCATCATGTAGGATAAGGCCTTTTATTGAAATGCATGAGAAAACTGAATTTCCTACAGCGTTTTTGTGTACTGTGACTGTGAATACGCCAAAATAGTTCAAATGTGTGTTCAGGAGGATGGAGTCACATGATTAGTGATGGTTCATTAGTGATGTCATTTTCCAAAGAAAATATTTTGAGGAGGAAAGTAGGAGATTTTTTTTTTTTTAATTGAGTTCCTCTGGGGCATATTGCAGAAATGAAGCCCAGCACAGTGTGGGAATGGTCTTCAAAACATGGATCTACATAAGAATAAGAAAGAACTTTATGAATCCCGAAGGAAATCATTTTGCCAGAGTACCAAAACAGTAGTACAGTAAACATTGCATTTTTTTTTATACAATGAGAACATTCATTCATTCATTCATTCATCTTCTACCGCTTAGTCCAATTAAGGGTCGCAGGGGGCTGGTGCCTATCCCAGCAGTCATAGGCCGTGAGGCGGGGTACACCCAGGACAGGACGCCAGTCTGTTACAGGGCCACAAACAAACAAACAAACACAGACACACCCACACAAACACCTAAGGACAATTTAAAGATTCCAATCCACCTAACCCGCATGTCTTTGGATGTGGGAGGAAACCGGAGCACCCGGAGGAGACCCACGCAAATACGGGGAGAACATGCAAACTCCACACAGAAAGGCCACGGGAATTGAACCCATGATCTTCTCGCTGTGAGGAAACAGTGCTAACCACTAAACCACTGTGCCGACAATGAGAACATATTTATGTAAAATGACTGAAGACACTTGCACAGGATGTTTGACAGTACTGCACATAGCTAGGAGCAACTGAAACTCTGATCATTATGTATTCATCCTGCAGAAGGGGGAGGAGATATACAGTCTGATTGTCACGGTAGGAAGGACCTCTGTGGTGTTCTGTGGTTCACCTCTGTGGCCTCAGTCTTTGGATGAAGGTGCTCTGACACGACATCAGTATAGCATGCAGGGGGTGGAAGGTGTTGTCATGGATGGTGAGCAGTTTTCTCAACATCCTCCTCTCCGACGCCTCCATCAGACTCCAGCTCCACCCCCAGAACAGAGCCAGCTTGCCAGCTGAGCATGTTGAGTCTGTTCATGTCAGTTGCCTTCAGCCTGCTGCCTCAGCACACTGCACCACAGAAGATGACACTGGAGACCAATGAGTGATAAAACATCTGCAACATATTTCTGCAGACATTGAAATATCTGAGTCTCCTGAGGAAGTACAGTCGGCTCTGACTTTTCTTATACACAGCATCTGTGTTTACAGTCCAGTCCAGTTTGTCATCAATGTGGACACCCAGGTACTTGTAGTAGTCCACAATGTCCACCTCAATTCCATTAATGGTAACTGGGTTCGGACAGGTCTTTCATCTTCTGAAGTCCACCACCAGCTCCTTGTCTTAGATGCATTGAGCTGCAGGTGGTTGAGTCCACACCACTCCACAAACCTGTCCACCACACTCCTGTACTCAGCCTCCTGGTCACTGCCGACAGAGCCCACAATGGCAGACTCATTCAAAATGATACGGAGGTGCCTCAGGACGAGCCTCTCAAGTGACTTCATAACATGTGATGTTAGAGCCACAGATCTGTAGTCATGAAGTGTTTTGGGATTCATCGTCTTGGGCACAGGGACCAGACATGAGGTTTTCCACCGCTCAGGAATAAGCATCTGGCTCAGGATCAAGTTGAACATGTGCTGGAAAATCCCATACAGCTGGTTAGCACATCCCTTCAGTACTCTGGGGCTGAGACCATCAGGACCCGCGGCCTTTCCTGGGGATACAGGCAACTAAATTCTCTTCTCACCTCCTCTGCAGTGATAGTGATGGGAGGCATTGAGGAGGATGAGGGAGTGGTGGAGGGAGGGGAGTGGAGGCAGGTTGGTGGGAGGAGGGGGTGGTGTTGATTGGGGTGTGAGGTGAGTGCACAGAGGTAGGGGGGCACTGAGAGGAGCTGGGGGGAAGGTGGGCAGAGACCGTGTTGTCAAACCTGTTGAAGAACAGGTTTAACTCAATGGCCTCATGAAGATCTCCTTCCATCATCTGGTCCGCCTTCTTACCATGATCAGTGATGTTCTCATCCCCTTGCACACCTCCGTCATGTTGTTCTGTTGGAACTTGCTCTCCAGCTTCCTCCTGTAACTGTCCTTCCCCTCTGTGATCTTCTTCCTCATTTTTTGCTGCACCCTCTTCAGCTCCTCCCTGTCTCCACTTCTGAATGCAGCCTTCTTCCTGTTGATGTCCTTAGTCACCCACGGTGTGTTATTGAGGTAATGGTGCACAGTCTTGGTTAGGATGATATTGTCTGCACAGAAGTTGATATAATCTGTTACGCAGTCCACTTTTGATGTCCTCCCCCTGCGCATCACAGAGCACAGCCCACTCAGTCACCACGAAGACCTTCTTTTGCCTCCTGTGACCATCTCCGTACCACTCTGGTGATCACAGGTTGCCGTCAAACTGCAGGAATGTAGACCGGCACAAAATAAACCAGGTTACGGTTTGCTTTGCCAAGCGGGGGGAGGGCTGTGGCACTGTATGCTTCCTTGACATTGACATACAGTAGGTCATTTGTCTTATTATTATCTCTTGTTTTACAATCCACAAACTCCATTTTGTTTGACAGCGATCTTACGTTTCCCATCACAATGAAAGGAAGATACAGCCGATATCTCCTCTTCATTTGTCTCCGTCTCAACCCAGCTCTACAACCCCGATATTTCCATGACCAGGACCCCGCTCAGTAAAAACATTCCCAATGGCAGGAAAACGGTAAGTATTGAGTAAAGCAGCATGTATTCACTGTCCAATAAATTATTAAAGCTATTTGCTAACAGAAAGTAGAGGAACAAGAAAAAAAAAATAGTAAAACATGGTTAAAAGACACAATAACGAGGAGCACGCTGGCAGGTAGCCGTCCGTAATAGCGCCATCGTGTAAAAAAACCCCAACATGGATTCTATTCTTTCTATTTGTGGGCACAAGTCGAGTGCTTTTCAGACAGGTAATAATCCATGCCTGACATTACATCATAATTATGGATCAAAATGGCTGTCAATCTGTTGTGCATTTTTCAGATGCACTCTGGCTTATTTTACTTTTGTTACCTTTATCAGGATTTGCACAAGTTAAAGAGTTGGAAGTAATGATTTGTAATGTGGTTTATAATTTTTTCAAAGACAGTGTTTGGTGGAGTGAGACATGCCCTTTAAATTTAAATCCACATTAGAAAGAAATGAGTCTCATTAACCCTCTGGGGTCTTAGGGCATTTTTTTGGACAGTTCACTCGCCTGGCATGTCTCTTTTTTTCAGGACAACCTGTGCTTTCAGAATATATATGTTTTGTTGTGTTTTATAAGTGTAATAAAGGTTTACAATCAAAAATAGGCTTGAAAAAATAAAGCCAAAAATAATTTTCCACACACATTTATTCAAAACACACAGCAAACTATAATAAACAACTGTTTTGACACTTTATAAAGGTAATTTGAGGTCTTGTGTGAAAGACTGTACAACAAAAAGGTTTAAACAAAGTTCAAACAAAGATGCTGATGGCTGGCTCGAAAGGAGTTAACTTTTCAGCAAAAAAAGTAAGTTTCTATCTCATATCATTCAAAAGTTAATTATAATTTAGTAATAGTTTAAGTCCCTCCTGCATCCTCCACTTGGATCCTCGTATCATAACTGTGTGTATCTCATGCCGCAGTACGTCCCTGTGTTTAGGCGTCTGCAAAATGAGGTAAAGACTGTGAAATGTTGGTCTGAGGACAGCATTTCTCTCCTTCAAGCCTCATTTGAGTGCACAGATTGTGACTGTTTCTTTGATGCCTCTGATGATATAGATGAACTTTGTGACTCTATCTCCTCTTATATAACATTTTGTGTTGACTCCATTGTCCCGTCAAAAAAAGTTGTTATTTATCCAAATAACAAACCATGGGTAACTAAAGAGCTGAAATCAATAATTAATAAAAAGAAAGTGGTTTATTGCACTGGTGACCAATTAGAGAAAAAAGAAGTCTCCAGAGAAGTGAAAGGAGAGTTAAGAAAAGCCAGATTAAAATACAAAGAGAAAGTGGAGGCTCAGTACAGCAGTGGTGATCTCAGAACCTGCGGCCACCGTAAAGAGGACAGGAAACCTGTTACTGTTAGTGGTGTGCCTGATTATGACCTGCCAAGTGCATTTAATTCCTTTTTCTCTCGTTTTGAGAGAACTGACGTGGTTGGAAATGTATCTGATTGCATAAACTCTCTTAAACCTGAAAAAGTAATTGTAATTTCACAGAATCAAGTCACTGCCCTATTTAAGAAGGTAAAGGAAGGGAAAGCTAGGGGTCCTGACGCCATCTGTGGGCGAACCTTGCACCACTGTGCCACCCAGCTCAGTGCTGTGATTACAAGACTGTTTCAATCATGTGTTGATCAGTGTAAAATTCCCTCTTTGTGGAAGACATCTACAGTGATCCCCCTTCCAAAATCAAATAAATCTAGGGAGCTGAGTGAGTTTAGGCCGGTCGCACTCACATCTCTTGTAATGAAAACCTTCGAACAAATCTTATGCGCCCATATTTTGCCTTTCACCACGGATAAATTGGATCCACTGCAATTTGCCTATCAATCTAGCAAAGGTGTGGAGGATGCTAAACTTTTGAACACTGTCTACAAGCAGCTGGAAAAGGCGGGCGCCCATGTTAGACTTTTATTTGCAGACTTTTCTTCTGCTTTTAATAAAATGCAACCCGTGTTTTGATACGAAGGCTTGCTGAGGATTTTAACCTTTGACCAACTGCTGTCATTGATTTTAGATTTTCTCACTGATCGGGTCCAGCGTGTTTTGGTTAATGGTTGCTTATCTCCTCCCACCATCTAACACCTGGTCTCCTCAGGGCTGTGTCCTGTCTCCTCTCCTCTTTATTCTGTACACAAACAGTTGCAGGTCTTCTGAGGAGAACAGATTTCTGATTAAATTTTCAGACGACACAGTCCTGGTCTCATTATTGTCAGAAGATGAAGTGGATCATGGTCCTGTTCTGGGCCAGTTTGTCCAGTGGTGCGAGGACAATTACCTTGATCTGAATGTTTTAAAAACCAAAGACATGGTGATTGATTTTAGATGTGCTTCACCTCACAGTGTTAGTGTCATTAGCGGGGAAAATGTAGAGATTGTCAGTAGCTACAAGTACCTGGGCACTGTGATTGATGATAAATTGAAGTTTGACCTGAACACTGATAGCATTGTTAAAAAAGGGCAGCAAAGAACTTACTTTCTGAGGAAGCTGATCTCTTTTAATGTAGTAAAACTATTTTAACAAATTTTTATTGTTCTTTTATTGAAAGTTTATTGACGTTTTCTTTTATCTGCTGGTTTCAATCCCTGTCTGTGAAGGACAAAAACAAACTGCAGGGCATTGTCAAAACTGTTGTGAAAGTGTAGGAACACGGACCCACAACAGGGGGAGTAAAATGAACGGGCGAAGTGCACAACAGAATACAGACAAATACAGTTTTGATAGTACAGACAATTATATGTTGAGTGACGTGTGGGTAGGCTTGAGGATAGGAGACGTCCGTCTCTCACCGCCGCAACCTTGGCTGGATCAGGGGCAACGGAATTGGAGGAAATTATGAACCCCAGGAAGGACAAAGAAGTGCGGTGGAACTCGCACTTCTCGCCCTTCACAAACAGCCGGTTCTCCAACAATCGCTGCAGGACCTGACGTACATGCTTGACATGGGTCTCAGGATCCGGAGAAAAGATGAGTATATCGTCTAGATACACGAAGACAAACCGATGCAGGAAGTCCCGCAAGACGTCATTAACCAATGCTTGGAACGTCGCGGGCGCATTGGTGAGGCCGAACGGCATGACCAGGTACTCAAAGTGACCTAACGGGGTGTTAAATGCCGTCTTCCACTCGTCTCCCTCCCGGATCCGAACCAGGTGATAAGCATTCCTGAGATCCAGTTCAGTGAAAATTTGGGCTCCATGCAAGGGCGTGAACACTGAATCCAACAGAGGTAACGGGTATCGGTTGCGAACCGTGATCTCGTTCAGCCCTCTGTAATCAATGCATGGACGGAGTCCGCTGTCCTTCTTGCCCACAAAAAAGAAACCAGCACCCATCGGGGAGGTGAAGTTCCGGATCAACCCGGCAGCTAACGAATCCCGGATGTAGGTCTCTATTGATTCGCGTTC